>NW_019386001.1:34912-42274 GCF_000671375.1 Centruroides sculpturatus | reverse complement strand
GGAACTGCTTTTACTTCCAAAGAATTTAACGATTATTGCACCAACGAGATGATTGAGCACATTACGATTGCCACAGGTATTCCTAGGGGAAATGGACAGGTAGAACGTATGTATAACACCTTGATCCCCGTTTCGGCAAAAAACTCGCCCAAGAAGACGCTACAAAGTGGTACAAATATGTTTCGGACATCCAAAGAATCATCAACAGTACGCCAACGCGTAGTACGAGATAAACACCTTTTGAAATTTTGGTCGGTACCAAAATGAAAAATAAACAAGATCTAAGAATAAAAGAGATTGCGGAAGAAGAATTTTTAAATTGTACGATGCAAGATAGAGACAAGATTCGAGAAGATGCCAAACAAAACATCTTGAAACTACAGGAGGAAAATCGTAAATCCTACAATAAGAAAAGAATACCAGCTCCCAAATATCAGGTCAACGATCTTGTTGCCATTCAGAGAACTCAGTATGGGACAGGACTCAAACTAAGACCTAAGTTTTTGGACCTTACAAAGTTACCTCGACGATGCCTAGGGACAGATATGCGGTTGAAAAAATTGGTCATCATGAAGGACCCAATGTGTTTGTTACTGCAGCTGACCACATGAAGCCATGGCCCATTGTTCTTGACTGACATCAAGAACTTTTCCAGAACATTTCTAACCATGTCTTTCTTCTTGTGTTTAATGTGTTTTTTGTACAAGTGTTTTTAGTCTTTCGTTAATCTCTCCGAAAAAGGGTGAAACGCGATCTGCCGACGAGAGGTGAAGAAGGAGGCCGGTAGGGGGAGTCGAGTAGAGAGAAGACGACGGTTAAAAAAAAACAAGAAAGAGAACATCACGAGAGAAGCGAGACGACTGTTAAAGAAGAACGCGCGGAAAGACAAAAGACGAAAAAGAAGTCCTACATTTGTTTCCCATAATAATCACAATATTTTTATGTAATTGGTATTCTTTAAAACGTTCCTGTTATCCAAATTGTTCTTATCGCAATTAAAGTTTTTCAAAAACAAAAAAAAAGTCTAACATATATTATGAAGACTTACACAAAATGTATTTATAATTGTTTAATTTAAAAATTTTAACTACACAACTATTGTATTAAATAGATATAAACAATAGGTTTCTAATTGCTCGACCAATAAACAAAGCGGATGTGTCATTTTTTTGTTTACTGTACGTCCCAAGTTACGAGAAATAGAATATAAAACAGTTATTTATAATTTTTCTGTGTTATTAAAATGCACAGCTGTTCTCTAGCTATTCAAACTGTGAACAATGATTTTAATTTTAAAATTTATTTTGATGTCACAATAGACAATTATTATATAAAACCCAAGTATTGTATAAAAGCACGAGATTTGCATTATTCTGAATAACACTATTCTCGATAAAACATTAATTTATAATAAAGTTTATTAATAATGTTCGATTGAAATAACTTACAACTGTGCAACTATTGTAATATTTTTTAGATATGAATACTACAATTGTATATTCCAGCACGGTATCTAAATTTAAAAAAGAAATTATGGCCTACTTCAAAAAATAGTAAGTTTCGTGAATAGCAATATTGAATGTAATAGAATCTGAATTATAATAAAAAAACATTAAAAATATTTAAGACCATGCAATCAATATATTGAAATCATTTTGAGTTATAAACGCATTTCTATCATTTGGTGAAAATTTATAGCGATTTCATTATTGTTTTTCCTTCTGCATGAAGGTCGGTGCAGACCAAGAGAACACATAAACGTCCGAAAGAATATTTCGGACGATTAATGGAAAATGGAACGTGGACTGAAATGGTAGGAAGAGTTACAAGAAAGGTAAGTAAAATAATTATATATTATACTAAATTGAAATATTTATCGTCGCATTAGATAAACTTATTTACGCATTTATAAACAATTTGTTTTTATTTATTACTACACACGATGAAACTTTTATTAATTTATCCAGTATAATATCAAGAAAACCATTCGTATGTAAGAAAAAAATGTAGTGAAATGTTTTTCTTCTATATGCTGATTAATTAAATCTTGCAATTAGATTAATTAAGAGACCGATTTAATAAAGTAACACAATGTAACAGAAAAGCGATCTGATATTATACTTAGTCTAATTCTTTGCTGAGCACGTTCTGTTTAATTAATACAGCTAATAATTCAGCAAATGTTAAATAAGTACGAATTAAATGAAACTTGGTATGATTCTTTAATTAAAATAAATAACCAAACTATTTTTGTATATACAGACAAAATAAAAAATTAATTTTCCACGAAATATTTCAAAATGTTTCATTACACATAAAAAAATTCTTTCATCTTTAGATTAAAATAATAAACGAAAATTAAATTTTTTAGCAACTATAATCGATATTTTAAATTTTCTATATAACTGCTATATAATTTACAAATCGATATAAGTTTATTGCCTGTTTTGAAAGTAATGAATATTTTAAATTAAAAGTAAAAATAAATTATCTTTGCCAGTAGAAAACACAGAGATTTAATATTAAAACTGATTAATTTATTGATTTTAATCTTCAATTCGAAAAGCTTCTGGTAAAAACTTAATAAACCAAGAATAAAAACTGAATTATTGTTTAAAATGAATTATATAAGTAGCAGAAGCTCAGTATAAGTTTTGAGTACTGCACTGCAATCACGAAAACTAACTAGGTACGTGAAATTATCTATATATTTGCCTTATACATTAAAGAATCATATTAATAATTTACGTATTATAGACTATATTAATTGATGTTAATATGTTTTAATATTCTATTAAATTAGTTGATTTATACACTGAAGACGGAGTCGAAATATGACTACGAAATTGACGTTTGTGCTGTTTTTTCTTACGAACCATTTGTTTACTCACGAAACTTTCGCTGGTAAGTTATATATTTTACAATAGAAATAGAAGATCGAAGCTAATAACAAACAGTTTTGTAATATATTGACTGTATTATTTATTAATTTCTAAAGTTTTAACAGAGAATTTACTATTTTGTTTTATTTTAACTGCATATACCTAATTCCTGTTATGTTGTAAAACTTATATAAAATAGATTTATAATAGGAAAATATGGTATAATAGTGATCTTTTGTTGTTCTATGAATTGTAGTAATTATTCGCGAATATAATTTAAAAATTTAATTAATACGAACTTCGCGAATGTCGCGGTTAATTGAAATCTATTTGAGGGAGAGACATTCTTAAAATTAAATGTCTATGATTTCAAAACATATGAACTGATAGTGAGTTAATTAAAAATATATTTAAATATGAATGTGACTGTAATCAACGAGTAGCATTTGGGCACAAATTATTATAATAATGTAGAAATGACTCGAAATTTAAACAGCTCAGCAACAAGTTACTTAATTTTTTTGGCAAGATTTAGTTGCGCTAACTGTTATCACATTTTATTTTAATAAGTTTTATTTTTAATTATTATAAAACTTCAAACATTTTAGTCCTCATATGAAGGATATGTTTATAAAAAATTGTAAGTGCTAATAACGAGTAAAATCGTCGTTAAGTCTGACTGTACTCCAGATACACAAGATCCCTTTCACATTTCACTTCGTGACGTTAAATTATTGAAATATGATATTATAAATTTCTTAAATACAAAATCCTTTATGCAAAATTTCAGATTATTTCGAAAAATGGCATAGGCGTTTTTAAGCTTCAAACAGAATAAACAAAATCATGCACACACTAACATATATCTATACAGAAAAACTCATGAATAGTTCTTTTTACTTATTTTTGCGTTCTTCGATGTTTCAAGATTCTCTGAGTTTAACACATGTAAAAATATTAAAGGGGAATTTTAAAAATTAAATGAAACGTTATGCTACCTCTCTGATATAATTGTGGGTGCAAAAGTAGGTATGTAGTTGTTATAATGGAGAAAGGCTTACAGTGAAAATATAGGAAGAAAAAACATGCATTTTAATTTACAAATATTTCCGAAGATAAGACGATTTTCAGATAAGACGAGGTATATATTTTGATCAAATTTTTATACTTTTAACATATATCTGCCCTATAAGATGACCCCCAAAGTATTAACGGCCTATCAACTTAGTTTAGATCAGTAATCATCATCTGATTAATAATACTGTATAGCATATACGGAACTATATCCTATTTTTAATTTTTCGAATAAACAAATTTTTTTCTCTTGCATCTGATGGTACTGCCTTGAAATTATTGCAAACATTCGCACTGACTCAGGCATTCGGATAATGACCTAGACCAGTGGTATTTAATCTATGGTTTGCGACCCCAACATTCACAAAAACGTCGTTTGTTCTATTTAAATACATTGATGAGTGATTTGTTTTATTTTATAATGATTTTGATTTATATAATTTTTAGTCTAGTCTCTTTTTATATCTGTCCTATAAGACGAATGTGGATTTTGGGGGGGGTTTATGATTCAACTATCGTCCTATCTGCAGAAATATACGGTACATCACAAATAAGGAATACGAACTTACGAAAGATAAAAAAAATAATAATAAACAACGAACATTATTATTTCTCACATTCTCAGCTGTATACCTACTCTGTTACAACAGCCAAAAAATAACAGTGTAATTTCAAATATGGATTCTAATATTGAACGAAGCTGAAAATTCTAATAATTTTTTGAAATGTTGATTCATTGAATATGATGTTTACGAAAACTTGAATTAAAAGAATTTTAATGTATTATAAACATTTTAAAAATTGTTTATTAAAAACGTTTTTTGAGATTATACGTAAGAAAATGTGGGGTAACCTGAATTTCATTATATACATTATAGGCATGTACAGAACATACAAATAGCGTGATTAAGATATTCATTGAGTTGTGTGTAAGCAGATATGGTTTAGGAAAAATGGTGGAGTGTAACTCTACTATAACATTATTGAAATGTTTTGTCACTAGAGCTATGTTTTGTCAAAAGTATTTCCTATGCATGCATGTCAAGTTGCTACTGCTGAATTACGAAAAGTCATTAATTTGGCAGCAATGTGAAAAAATTTAAACGTATAAATTCCCATTGTTTGTTCTTTGTTTCTGTGTAAGTTTTTTTTATGAAACTGGATCACAAAATAAAAAATACAATATGACATATGAAGAGACATTGAATCAGAAACTTGATCAACTATGAAAGTATTTCTTTAAATTTACGATACATATTATATATTAATTTTAAGAAAATATAATATTTTGATATTTAAAAAATTCTTAATATACAAAGTTAAAAATGATTTATATTAAAGCTATATAGCAAATGTATTTTAAAATTTAGTTAAATTTTTATCTCATTTTAATTAATTATATAATTTTTACAGCTAATGTAAACGATACGTACGAATGGAAGTTAGCTGCAATGAAGGTAAGATGTACGATATACACATTTAGAACATAGCTGTACTTTATTACACTTGTCTTTTTATGTATTTCAGAATCGGAATTTTGTAACACTTGACGAATCTGAAAGTAAAATGACAGGAGGACTTCATTTTCGTGTGTTCGAAGCTCTACAACAGAAACTCAAATTTCGGTATGTTGAAAAATACTTTCAAAGTTGTTTTTGCCCAGATAATTCTTACGTAGCAAAGGAAAAAAGTTATAGAATACTACATAGAAATATACAGTTGAATTCGGTGAAAATTTTTTAGAGACCCAATTAAAAATATTTTATAAGAGGAAAAGTTGTTAAGTAAGAACTATCTCTCTTAACACGTAACTGCCATGGACAAAATGTAATGTTAAACATAGATTAGAGTAGACAGACATTTAAGTCTATCAAATCAAAAAATTTTCGTGAATAAAAATTTTTGTTAGAGAAAAATGTACAAATTTCTTTGCTACGGAAAATTATATAAGAAATATAAACTTTAAACTTAAACGTCTTACATGAAAAGACTTAAAATGAAAGAACTTGTTAACTGAGTTATATTCTACATACATTATATAAAAGTCTGTGTTTTTCTGTTATCTATACATTTCTGTACGAAACTTTAATTAGCTTATAGTATCGTCATGCTGATTAAAAAGCTTACGCACATTCTTTGATTAGCTTCAAGAATCCCTCTAAGCATACGGTAGCTTGCATTGGTAGAAAATGTAAAGCAATTTCAAATAACAAAATTTTCAGTAATCTAGCAGCATATTCGATAATTCGTTACTGACAGAACATCGTATTTAATAAACAGTTTTGCTTAAAACACGATTTTAATAATTTTGTTTCGAAATATATGTAAAGAATTTTAATTTTGTGTATTTAATTAGTTATAGCATAGTTAAGCCAATTGACGAATATTTCGGACGATTAATGGAAAATGGAACGTGGACTGAAATGGTAGGAAAAGTTACAAGAAAGGTAAGTGAAATAATTATATATTATAGTAAATTGAAATATTTAACGCCACATTAAATAAAACTTATTTACTCATTTATAAACAATTTGTTTTTATTCACTCTTATTTATTTATTTTATATTTGCTCCACACGATGAAACTTTTATTAATTTATCCAGTATAATATCAAGAAAACCATTCGTATCTTAGAAAAAGATGTAGTGAAATTTTCTTCTTTTATATGCAGATATATTATTATTTAATTCTGCAATTAGATTAAAAAGAAGTTGATTTTATAAAGTAACACAATATAACAGAAAAGTGATCTGATATTACGCTTACTATAATTTACTATGGTTTCTATTCAAGAGAAAAACCATATTTGTCTAGTATAAAAAGTAAATATTAGCAAAAGGTTTATCAGAATTAAAATAAATTGTATTTTAATTCTATTGTAAAGATTTTCTTAATTTTAGATGACTTATGTCTAGTAAATTCGTGTAATTTGATTGGTAGTGGCTTCAGACAGATTAATAAAAACATCTGGAATGAATTAATCTGAGAGAAGTAGAAACTCTCTGAACAAATTTAAAAAAAAAAAAGAAAATACGAAGGTGCATTTTACGTGTAGCTGTTTTCGTGTTCTCTTACTCACTAAAGACTAAAGAGAGAAAGACATGGCCGAGCAGTGAGCATAGCCTGTGAAAGGGGAGGAAAGAGAGAGGAAGGAGTGGTGAGTGAAGGTGGAGAGGTGGGGGAAGGAGAGGTGGTGAAGGATGAAGTGGGATCCATGAGCGCCTACACGGGTCCGTTGATTTAACATGAAACACATACAGGGAGCAAAAAACGGTGACTACGAAATGATCCAATAATGGTACAGAGGTTGAAAGTGACAATATGCACGCAGAGACAGACAGTGCCTATTTACAGTGGAAGCGGCACAAAACATATTATAGGGTTAACACACGGAAATTGGCAGGTA
>NW_019386001.1:23565-32554 GCF_000671375.1 Centruroides sculpturatus | reverse complement strand
TATTTAATATTTTCTTAATTCTTTCAAATATCTTAGGGATATACCTTATTTTAACAAAACTTTTCTCTTTATCTATTAAGTTTGATTGTTTATCTATTTCCAATTTTTTTAACCATTTATCCAATAGACTTTTTGGATAATCATTTAACATAAACATTTTTATTATTTCTTCTTCTTCTTTCTCTTGAGTTTTAATTTCACTAGTTCGTTGTCTTATTTTATTTATATACATTTTAAATATATTATATTTCATACTTATAGGTGTAATAGATTTATAATTAATTGTTTTTGGTATTTGTATAGATTTCACATATTTTTTATAAATTAATTTATCACTTTTTCACTCTATTGTTATATCTAGATAATTAACACTATTTTGTTTCTCTGTTTCTATTTCAAATTTAATATTAGCTTCATTTATAATTCTTTGTTCGTTCGTTTTCCTCGTATCATATATTATGATACAGTCATCTACATACCTGTTATAAAATTCTATGCCTTCTATGCTTTTAATTTTTTCATCTATTTGTATCATTGATATTTCAGTCAATTTTGGACCTATGCAAGTACCCATAGGTATTCCATTCTTTTGGGTATAGAATTTATTTTCGAACTGAAAATAGTTATTTTTAATTATAATTAAACATAATTTAATTATCCAACTAGGTATTTTAATTCTTAATAATGAAGAAATTAGTTATAACTATAATTAGGTTAAAAATTATTTATATTATAATCTATAAAAATTTTTAAAAATAGATTAAACTTATTAGAAGTGTCTAATTATAGCATTAGAAATGTAGATGAATTGTTAACAAGATTAAAAAATCTTACAATTAATAAATATATGAAATTAATATCTCTTGATATAGTAAATATGTATCCTAGTATCACAATAGAAGATATAGAAAACTCATTATTAAGAATTAAAACTCCTAGTTGGATAATTAAATTATGTTTAATTATAATTTAATTATACAACTAGTACGACTTTCGAAAGGAATTAAATAAAATTGCACTCCAAAATACGTGAACTTCTGCCCTGCTTGACTGTGGGTATCACTTAATACCCAGTAGTGTTTATATCTGGAAATCATGGGTTAATCTCCAGACATAAACACAACTGGAAGTGGAAAACACAGTAAAAACTAATTTATCCGACCATATCATATATTTCCATGTTTTGAATTATGCAATATTATACACGCTGTTTCATATTTAGAAGTGTGAATGTTTAAGAGATTTCGCTATAGCAGCCCTGCCATTTATACCGGTATTATCTCTATGCAGTACAGATAGGAGTTTTCACTAACACTAATATTTATTCACCAAAGATTATATTTTTTGGAAGTCTGTTAGGTCCGTAATATTCGCACTCCAAAAACAGGAAAATACATTTCTCAACACAAAAAGTAACAAAATTTTACGTACAGAGATATAAGCTACGTAAAAAAAACAAGGCGGTTCCTGAATTTGCACGTGTTTTAGGAAACGTTCAGTTTGACTATGCACAACAAAGGGTGTTCGATTTATTTTGTCCAACCTCTGTATAAGCAGCATATTAATAAATAATCTGAAAACTAATAAATATTATTGAAGTAACCTATTTGAAGAAACCTATGAAGTACACAATTTACATTTATTTAAAAGGGTCCTTAGCCATTTAAAATGATTTCTTCATGCCCTAGTTGTAGCTTTAATTATTCAAAAAAGCTAAGGAAATAATAGTATGGTGAGTAAATGTAACCTTTTTTTTTAATGCAAGAAATATCAATTCCTCCTATAAAAGATAGACGTTTGATTTAAATTTTAAACTTTGTGTAAATTTTATTCTATATTATTTGTCGATTTAATGAAATCTTTTCTTAAAGGCGTTTAATTGTTACTTCTATGGTTGCGTGGAAAGTTAAGAAGAAAACTCGAATATGATTACTTCTTGTAAATATTCTTAAGTTTCAAATTGAACATATCCTGGGTCAACGTCAAGTATATTTGTATATAAATATTATTGATTAATATTACCTAATAAATATAACTGAAGTCGTAAAAAAGACTACTGCACCTACGTCCAATATACTGTACTCTTTTACGATTTTAGATGATTTTATTATCTGAAAATGACAAATGTAATTAACTTATTTTTCTGATACTAGGAAGCAGATATGACAATTGTTCCATTATATATTACTTTGGATCGTTATTCTGCTGTGGAATTTTCTACATCAATAGCATTTCAGTCAACCGTTTTTATTGTTAAAGCTCCAGAAATGATTTCAAACTGGAAATCTATCGTAGCTCCGTTCTCATTTATGGTAAGAAATTTTTGTCTGAAAACTAATAATTTGACAGTGATTACAATATTTATGTATTCTAGATATGGATATTTATAATTGTCACTGTGATTGTATTTGGATTGTTTTTGCACAAAGTAATAGAAAGAGATTTAACTGCACAAGATATTCAAGTATATTGGCCAAGACATAAAGTCTTCTGGAATTTATTTTGCACTTTCTTGTATAAGGGTAAGATCATACATTACCTTCAGGCAATATTACCATTACTTTCTAAATTGAATTTTGGGTTTTCAGGAATGAATTTGAATTCAATAAAGAAATTCAGATCCAGATTTCTGATAGGAATATGGTGGTTGTCTATCCTCGTTCTAGTCTCTAGTTATAGCGGGACTCTAATGTCATTCATGACGTATCCTTTACATAAACCTGTTCCAAAAACATTCGATGAATTAGCAGCTTTCGTCATTAAAGGTGAATATTCCTGTGGACCACTCGGAAAAGGTGCTTTATGGCTGTCTATTCGCGTGAGTAATACTATCGTTCATAAGTATATAGTAATAAATAAATATTGAATATTTTCACATTATAACTTAGTAATCATCTTGTCAGAATTCGAAATTAAAGACAGCTGAAATACTACGAGATAACATCATACGAAACGACAACTTTTTAGAAGCTTCGAGAGCCATAGAGAGAGTAAAACAAGAGCATTTCGCTTTTATACAAAATAGATATGTAATGCGAAAGTTAATCAGGAAACAAGATTTACATAAATACGTAATCTCGAGCGACTCATTTGCTGTATTTAGTGAAGCTTACGGAATGAAGAAGGATTTTCCTTTTTCAAAGAAAGTAAACAATATGTAAGCCATAGTATTGTTTTCGTATTTTACTTATTTTAACCATACTTTGATATATTTATATAAAATTTCTTTTCTTCACAGCGTCCATCGTCTTCTCGAATCTGGAATCGTGGAAAAAATCGATTACTCTGAATATTCCAAAATGATGATACGTTCAAAATTTCAACCTTTAGCAATCGATGATATTATTAGCCCGCTATTATTACTCGTATTGGGTTACATATTGTCTCTTCTGTGCTTAGTTATCGAGATAATTTATACAAAATTAGTTGCTTAATAATTCTGCTGTAAATTTACTTAGTATTATTCACAGTTTTATCGAGTGTTTGCTGATTTATCCTACAAACTTTTTATTGCAGCATAAAGCTTCCAATGCAAAACTTTCTTTCTCTCTTCTTTAAATTTTGTCCATATTAATTTTTTACTAAGTCAGTAATAATGCACACGATTAAGATAGTTCAGGAAATGAACTTTTACCATTATGAAAAACTACAATAAAAATCTTGTATTTCATAGAATTAACACAAAATAAGAACATCGTTTTCTAAATTTTTAAAAAAATTTCAAAACGGAAAAGAAAAATAATTGATAATTCAGCACTCTTCTTGTATTGAAAAATATTGCATGGTGATCTCTTGGAAATGCATACTGATCTTTAGCATTTGGCATTTAAAATATTTTTTTTTCTAGTAAATAAAACAGAATTTACGAAAATCTTTATGTTGATCAACCTTTGACTTAAAAATAATGTAACCTAAAATCAATTATTAAACAAGAGTTTTCATTATTTTGTGCAATCTTGTATTTTCACTACGAATGAAATTAATGCTGTAGTACAATGGTTCCCAATTAGTGGTACGCATATTCCTGTGAGGTACGTGAAATTGCATGAAGGGGTACGCGCAGCAATCTAAAATCGGTCGACTTAAAACTTAAATGCATCAGATGAAGCAATTAAAAAATAATGGGTGGACCATCAAGAATTCGGCAATTTACAACATGTTGTCGAATACACAAATTCTTTTATTTATAACTAAAAATATTCTCAGAATTTCATCAAAAAAAATGTATTTGTGACAATACCTGAATGAAATTCTTACGCAAGAAACAAAAATTGTACAATTAACATAATAATGTTAATTGTACAATTATCATTATTATCATATCAGCGAAGCGGCAATAAATAATTACTACCATTTTGCACTACATATCTCTGCGAGAGCGGATTTTCGGCCATGACATCTAAACATCGTCACCGATGTCAACTCGAAGATGACTTGAGACTGAAGCTGACCAAAAAGCAACCAAATTTTACAAAGTTGTGCAAAGAAAATTGTTCAAATTTGTCGTATTAAAATTAAATAATTTTATGTTATTTTCATTATTATCAGAATAGTATTTTAAAGGTAATAAATGTAAAAAAAAAACTTATTTTATTTATCACTAGCTGTCTGTCACTACCCACAGCTTCTCCAGCATTATATTATATTTTCTCGCAGTAAAATGTAACCTATGTCCATCTCCAACATGTAAGCTATCTTTATTCCAAATTTTATTAAAACCTGTTCAGCCGTTTAGACGTGAAAAGGTAACAGACAAATAGCCATAATTACCTTCAAATTTATAATACTAGTATAGATTAAGCGATTTACTTAGAGATGGCGTAAAATTTAAATTCGGTCCAGAACAACCAGAAGCATTTCAAAAGTTGAAGGACATACTATCACAAAGTCCAGTTCTCTATATTTTCAAGCGTGGTGCTCTATTAGATTTATATACGGATGCAAGTTGCCTCGGGTTCGGAGCGGTTTTGCTACTACAAGCTGACAACGGAAAGTATTACCTGATCGATTATATGAGAAGGAAAACACCATCTCAACAAGAAAAATATAACAGTTACAAGTTAGAAGTACTCGCGGTAATTGAGGAATTGAAAAAATTTCGGAACTATTTGTTGGGTTCCAAATTTAAAATAATTACGGACTGTGCTGCTTTTTAACGAACACTCAGAAAGAAGGAGCTTACTCCAAAATTAGCAAGGTGGTCTTTATTACTTGACTAATTTGACTATGAAATTGTCTGTAGGAAAGGCACCATATGAAGCATGTGGATGCACCAAGCCGCAATGCAGTTTTACTAATTACGCGTTCATCCGACTAAATAACAACAAGAATTATTTCTGCACAGGATACTGATGAGGATATATAAAAGCTCTTAAGGATTCAGCGGGAAAAGGAGAGACAAATGACTATGTACTGAAAAATAATGTTTTATATAAATACGAAAACGTATTAGAACTGTACGTTGTATCCAAATCGATGCAGATTGACATAATCAAACACATACATCGGAAAGGTCATTTTGCAACAGCGAAGACGGAGGATCCTCAAAAATGCAATTTTTATATCCCAAACGCTAGAAAACACATAGAAATGTCATACTGAATTGCGTCGACTGCATACTATATAATAGGAAAAGGGGAAAGGTGAAGGCCTATTAAATCCCATACCAAAAGGAGACAGTCCTTTGAGCACATACCATGTAGATTTTCTCGGACCACTACCCTCAACGAACAAAAACTACCAGCACGTATTAACGGTAGTAGATAGTTTTACTAAGTTCGTGTGGTTTTACCCCGTTAATCAACAACTACACGAGATGCTTTGGATAAGCTGAGGATCCAACAAGCGGTATTTGGAAACCCGTCTCGTATTGTCTCGGATCGTAGTGCTTTTACGTCCAAAGAATTTAACGATTATTGCACCAACGAGATGATTGAGCACATTACGATTGCCACAGGTATTCCTAGGGGAAATGGACAGGTAGAACGTATGTATAACACCTTGATCCCCGTTTCGGCAAAAAACTCGCCCAAGAAGACGCTACAAAGTGGTACAAATATGTTTCGGACATCCAAAGAATCATCAACAGTACGCCAACGCGTAGTACGAGATAAACACCTTTTGAAATTTTGGTCGGTACCAAAATGAAAAATAAACAAGATCTAAGAATAAAAGAGATTGCGGAAGAAGAATTTTTAAATTGTACGATGCAAGATAGAGACAAGATTCGAGAAGATGCCAAACAAAACATCTTGAAACTACAGGAGGAAAATCGTAAATCCTACAATAAGAAAAGAATACCAGCTCCCAAATATCAGGTCAACGATCTTGTTGCCATTCAGAGAACTCAGTATGGGACAGGACTCAAACTAAGACCTAAGTTTTTGGACCTTACAAAGTTACCTCGACGATGCCTAGGGACAGATATGCGGTTGAAAAAATTGGTCATCATGAAGGACCCAATGTGTTTGTTACTGCAGCTGACCACATGAAGCCATGGCCCATTGTTCTTGACTGACATCAAGAACTTTTCCAGAACATTTCTAACCATGTCTTTCTTCTTGTGTTTAATGTGTTTTTTGTACAAGTGTTTTTAGTCTTTCGTTAATCTCTCCGAAAAAGGGTGAAACGCGATCTGCCGACGAGAGGTGAAGAAGGAGGCCGGTAGGGGGAGTCGAGTAGAGAGAAGACGACGGTTAAAAAAAAACAAGAAAGAGAACATCACGAGAGAAGCGAGACGACTGTTAAAGAAGAACGCGCGGAAAGACAAAAGACGAAAAAGAAGTCCTACATTTGTTTCCCATAATAATCACAATATTTTTATGTAATTGGTATTCTTTAAAACGTTCCTGTTATCCAAATTGTTCTTATCGCAATTAAAGTTTTTCAAAAACAAAAAAAAAGTCTAACATATATTATGAAGACTTACACAAAATGTATTTATAATTGTTTAATTTAAAAATTTTAACTACACAACTATTGTATTAAATAGATATAAACAATAGGTTTCTAATTGCTCGACCAATAAACAAAGCGGATGTGTCATTTTTTTGTTTACTGTACGTCCCAAGTTACGAGAAATAGAATATAAAACAGTTATTTATAATTTTTCTGTGTTATTAAAATGCACAGCTGTTCTCTAGCTATTCAAACTGTGAACAATGATTTTAATTTTAAAATTTATTTTGATGTCACAATAGACAATTATTATATAAAACCCAAGTATTGTATAAAAGCACGAGATTTGCATTATTCTGAATAACACTATTCTCGATAAAACATTAATTTATAATAAAGTTTATTAATAATGTTCGATTGAAATAACTTACAACTGTGCAACTATTGTAATATTTTTTAGATATGAATACTACAATTGTATATTCCAGCACGGTATCTAAATTTAAAAAAGAAATTATGGCCTACTTCAAAAAATAGTAAGTTTCGTGAATAGCAATATTGAATGTAATAGAATCTGAATTATAATAAAAAAACATTAAAAATATTTAAGACCATGCAATCAATATATTGAAATCATTTTGAGTTATAAACGCATTTCTATCATTTGGTGAAAATTTATAGCGATTTCATTATTGTTTTTCCTTCTGCATGAAGGTCCGTGCAGACCAAGAGAACACATAAACGTCCGAAAGAATATTTCGGACGATTAATGGAAAATGGAACGTGGACTGAAATGGTAGGAAGAGTTACAAGAAAGGTAAGTAAAATAATTATATATTATACTAAATTGAAATATTTATCGTCGCATTAGATAAACTTATTTACGCATTTATAAACAATTTGTTTTTATTTATTACTACACACGATGAAACTTTTATTAATTTATCCAGTATAATATCAAGAAAACCATTCGTATGTAAGAAAAAAATGTAGTGAAATGTTTTTCTTCTATATGCTGATTAATTAAATCTTGCAATTAGATTAATTAAGAGACCGATTTAATAAAGTAACACAATGTAACAGAAAAGCGATCGGATATTATGATAAGTAGGCCTATATTTAACTATGGTTACTGTACAAGAAAAAGTATATTTGTTTATTATAAAAATATATACTAAATATTAGCTAAAGGTTAATGAGAATTAAAGTAAATTGTATTTTAATTCTATAGTAAAGATTTTTTTAAATTTTAATTGACTTATGTCTAGTAAATTCGTGTAATTTGATTGGTAGTAGCTTCGAAATCAGTGTTGTTAAGACATTGGTATTTACATGTGCCTTGTTTATACCAACTAGGCACATATTGTTGTCAAACAATGCCTTGATCAAAAATCTGTATAACAATACTTCTCTAAACTCGTTACTCTCTGTTTAGATAAACCGTATATTTTTGGACAGTAAATTTGTTTCAAATACTCTGGAAAATTCAGTGTTATCTGATTTCATTTATTTTGAATTGACCTGCAAAAAGTTTCTATAAGGAATTAGCCAGTATTTAAAATTAAGATACGTGACAAAACTCAGCAAATTGCATGCATAAGCATGCTGTCAGACACATCTCTATGACCTGCCACCAGTATTGAGTGATGTTTTCATGTAGTCATCAGTAAAAGTTATAGAAAATCACATTTCTATTGCACTGATAGGTTTACATCCCAATTAAAATAAGTGATAAACAAGGTTATAAAGTTCATATTTAGATTAAACCCCGCGCTGTTTATTTTTTCTAAAGGCAATTTTAATTCTGAAAATACTTTAAGGAATTAAAGTGTGTAATATAAGTTGTACACGGAGATCAATATAATATTGGCACAATTTACATAGAAAAATTAATTGCTATGCCAAACATGAATGAAATTTTTAATAGTGAAATTTGGATATATTTAGAAAATCAAAACAAACAGAAGGAAAACACAGGAATGAGACAAAATAATCCGAACAATAACAAAAAATTACTTTTTGTTTATTATCTCCAGACATAAACACCGCTGGAAATGAGAAACACAGTAAAACTTGATTTATCTCACCAGAT
>NW_019386001.1:5981-21487 GCF_000671375.1 Centruroides sculpturatus | reverse complement strand
ATTTTATATACGTGCCTATCTTGCCCCATTACTGTTGCCCCTATACCAGGGGCAACTTTAATAAAAATAATTAAAATAATTACAACTTTACAAAAAGAGAGAAGTTGCCGATCTTGCCCCTATACCCGGGGCAACTTCGTCAATTTCTCTCTTCTTGTAAAGTTGTAATTATTTTAATTATTTTTATTTCCAAACTGATTTTAACCAGTTCTATAGTAAGGTAACATTCCAATAGACAATATGCAAAGCTTTTTTTCAGTTTACAGCAGTATTTATTACACAAAATTTAAGTAAAGCTTAACATGCCGATTTTGCCCCGATCTCCCCTATATCACACAGTCTTAAACGCTTGGGAAGTGCTCGACCTGTGATTGTATGTCTTTGATAACCTACATTTCTACCCTGTTTGCTGTGTGGAATTCGAATAAACATCGAACATTTTTATTTCTCAGATTCTTAGCTGTATACGTACTTTAGCACCCCTCTGTACACAACAACCAAAAAAATAACAGTGCAATTTCAAATATCGATTCTAATATTGAATAAAGCTGGAAATTTTAATCATTTTTTACAAATGTTGATTCGTTTAATATGATGTTCACAAAAACATTAATTAAAAGAATTTTAATGAACAGTGTTTGTTGTTTGTCCGTCTCTCTGTTTCTTTTTATGAATCTCGATCACAAAATAAGAAATACATTGTAATTTATGAAGAGACTTTGAACTACAAACTGGATCAACTATAAAAGAATTTCCTTAAATTTATAATACAAATTATATATTAATTTTAAGAAAATATAATGTTTTAATATTTAAAAAATTCCTTATATACAAAGTTAAAAATGAATTATATTAAAGCTAAATAGCAAATGTATTTTAAAATTTAGTTAAATTTTTATCTCATTTTAATTAATTATATAAATTTTACAGCTAATGTAAACGATACGTACGAATGGAAGTTAGCTGCAATGAAGGTAAGATGCTCGATATACACATTTATAATATAGCTGTACTTTATTACACTTGTTTTTTTTAATGTATTTTAGAATCCGAATTTTGTAACACTTGACGAATCTGAAAGTAAAATGACAGGAGGACTTCATTTTCGTGTGTTCGATGCTCTACAACAAAAACTCAAATTTCGGTATGTTGAGAAATACTTTCAAAGTTGTTTTTGCCCACATAATTCTTAAATACTAACGGAAAAAGTTATAATTACTAAATACAAATACATAGTTGAATTCGGTTAAGATTTTATAGGAACACAATTGAAAATATTTTCTAAGAAGGAAAGTTGTTAAGTAAGAACTATCTCTCTTAACACGTAACTGCCATGGACAAAATGTAATGTTAAACATAGATTAGAGTAGACAGACATTTAAGTCTATCAAATCAAAAAATTTTCGTGAATAAAAATTTTTGTTAGAGAAAAATGTACAAATTTCTTTGCTACGGAAAATTATATAAGAAATATAAACTTTAAACTTAAACGTCTTACATGAAAAGACTTAAAATGAAAGAACTTGTTAACTGAGTTATATTCTACATACATTATATAAAAGTCTGTGTTTTTCTGTTATCTATACATTTCTGTACGAAACTTTAATTAGCTTATAGTATCGTCATGCTGATTAAAAAGCTTACGCACATTCTTTGATTAGCTTCAAGAATCCCTCTAAGCATACGGTAGCTTGCATTGGTAGAAAATGTAAAGCAATTTCAAATAACAAAATTTTCAGTAATCTAGCAGCATATTCGATAATTCGTTACTGACAGAACATCGTATTTAATAAACAGTTTTGCTTAAAACACGATTTTAATAATTTTGTTTCGAAATATATGTAAAGAATTTTAATTTTGTGTATTTAATTAGTTATAGCATAGTTAAGCCAATTGACGAATATTTCGGACGATTAATGGAAAATGGAACGTGGACTGAAATGGTAGGAAAAGTTACAAGAAAGGTAAGTGAAATAATTATATATTATAGTAAATTGAAATATTTAACGCCACATTAAATAAAACTTATTTACTCATTTATAAACAATTTGTTTTTATTCACTCTTATTTATTTATTTTATATTTGCTCCACACGATGAAACTTTTATTAATTTATCCAGTATAATATCAAGAAAACCATTCGTATCTTAGAAAAAGATGTAGTGAAATTTTCTTCTTTTATATGCAGATATATTATTATTTAAATCTGCAATTAGATTAAAAAGAAGCTGATTTTATAAAGTAACACAATATAACAGAAAAGTGATCTGATATTACGCTTACTATAATTTACTATGGTTTCTATTCAAGAGAAAAACCATATTTGTCTAGTATAAAAAGTAAATATTAGCAAAAGGTTTATCAGAATTAAAATAAATTGTATTTTAATTCTATTGTAAAGATTTTCTTAATTTTAAATGACTTATGTCTAGTAAATTCGTGTAATTTGATTGGTAGTGGCTTCAGACAGATTAATAAAAACATCTGGAATGAATTAATCTGAGAGAAGTAGAAACTCTCTGAACAAATTTAAAAAAAAAAAAGAAAATACGAAGGTGCATTTTACGTGTAGCTGTTTTCGTGTTCTCTTACTCACTAAAGACTAAAGAGAGAAAGACATGGCCGAGCAGTGAGCATAGCCTGTGAAAGGGGAGGAAAGAGAGAGGAAGGAGTGGTGAGTGAAGGTGGAGAGGTGGGGGAAGGAGAGGTGGTGAAGGATGAAGTGGGATCCATGAGCGCCTACACGGGTCCGTTGATTTAACATGAAACACATACAGGGAGCAAAAAACGGTGACTACGAAATGATCCAATAATGGTACAGAGGTTGAAAGTGACAATATGTACGCAGAGACAGACAGTGCCTATTTACAGTGGAAGCGGCACAAAACATATTATAGGGTTAACACATGGAAATTGGCTGGTATTTGCCAGTACCCCCTAGAAAGTAATTACAGGACAGACCAAGACCAACCCAAGTTGGCGGGTTACCGTGCATGAGTACCGGCAAGAAGACCCGTTACAGCCTTAACTAGATAACTTACAAGGTAACTATTAACAAGCCCAATATACAAAAGAATTAATATCGCGGTATACAGGGTTGAGCCTAACATAGGCTAAACAGTAAACAGGAATAATAAAACTAAAATACATTATTACAAATAAACACAATAAATGAGAAAATACAACTAATATATACATTTACATATACCTGCTCCAGATGGCTGTTTACATTGCCGTAAACAGCCATAGGAGCCCCTCTTCCAGTAGAGGATGGCACAGACACAGAAGACTCAGTTGAAGATTTTAATGTTCTTGATGAACTTGATTAGCGCCTCATAAAGTTTCTTGTTGCTAATCAGGCAATCAAAAGTACAGGGCCATGCGATGTTTTCTTCCAAAGCGGCTGAAATTATAGTTTTCCTTTCCTTGTTGTATAGCTGACAGTAGCACAGGATATGCTCGCTGTCCTCCCAGGAGGCAAGGGGGCAGGGACAAAGCCCGTCTCCCTTGTTGAGGAAGCGGGCCAGGTAGCTCCTCAGGTTGCCGTGACCGGTGATAAGCTGTGTGAGTTCGTAGTTAGGGATGAAGTGGTGATATTTCTTCCTGTCAGTGATTGAGGGAAGGAATCTGTGTACCGTCCTTCCGGTGTTACTGTTGTTCCACTGGAATTGCCAGCGGCCAATGAAGTAAGTGTGCAGATTCTTTCTGACCCAGCTTAAGGGGATCTTGTCATACGTACTGTCTTTGAGATTGGTGATTGCTTTTCTAGCTAGCAAGTCCGCCTGCTCATTGCCCTTGATACCAGAGTGGCCCCTTATCCACTTAAGAATAATTGGGGTCCGAAGGGTATCTAAGACACACAGAATATTTTTNTGGTTTTGCACAAAGTAATAGAAAGAGATTTAACTGCACAAGATATTCAAGTATATTGGCCAAGACATAAAGTCTTCTGGAATTTATTTTGCACTTTCTTGTATAAGGGTAAGATCATACATTACCTTCAGACAATATTACCATTACTTTCTAAATTGAATTTTGGGTTTTCAGGAATGAATTTGAATTCAATAAAGAAATTCAGATCCAGATTTCTGATAGGAATATGGTGGTTGTCTATCCTCGTTCTAGTCTCTAGTTATAGCGGGACTCTAATGTCATTCATGACGTATCCTTTACATAAACCAGTTCCAAAAACATTCGACGAATTAGCAGCTTTTGTCATTAAAGGTGAATATTCCTGTGGAACACTCGGAAAAGGTGCTTTATGGCTGTCTATTCGCGTGAGTAATACTATCGTTCATAAGTATATAGTAATAAATAAATATTGAATATTTTCACATTATAACTTAGTAATCATCTTGTCAGAATTCGAAATTAAAGACAGCTGAAATACTACGAGATAACATCATACGAAACGACAACTTTTTAGAAGCTTCGAGAGCCATAGAGAGAGTAAAACAAGAGCATTTCGCTTTTATACAAAATAGATATGTAATGCGAAAGTTAATCAGGAAACAAGATTTACATAAATACGTAATCTCGAGCGACTCATTTGCTGTATTTAGTGAAGCTTACGGAATGAAGAAGGATTTTCCTTTTTCAAAGAAAGTAAACAATATGTAAGCCATAGTATTGTTTTCGTATTTTACTTATTTTAACCATACTTTGATATATTTATATAAAATTTCTTTTCTTCACAGCGTCCATCGTCTTCTCGAATCTGGAATCGTGGAAAAAATCGATTACTCTGAATATTCCAAAATGATGATACGTTCAAAATTTCAACCTTTAGCAATCGATGATATTATTAGCCCGCTATTATTACTCGTATTGGGTTACATATTGTCTCTTCTGTGCTTAGTTATCGAGATAATTTATACAAAATTAGTTGCTTAATAATTCTGCTGTAAATTTACTTAGTATTATTCACAGTTTTATCGAGTGTTTGCTGATTTATCCTACAAACTTTTTATTGCAGCATAAAGCTTCCAATGCAAAACTTTCTTTCTCTCTTCTTTAAATTTTGTCCATATTAATTTTTTACTAAGTCAGTAATAATGCACACGATTAAGATAGTTCAGGAAATGAACTTTTACCATTATGAAAAACTACAATAAAAATCTTGTATTTCATAGAATTAACACAAAATAAGAACATCGTTTTCTAAATTTTTAAAAAAATTTCAAAACGGAAAAGAAAAATAATTGATAATTCAGCACTCTTCTTGTATTGAAAAATATTGCATGGTGATCTCTTGGAAATGCATACTGATCTTTAGCATTTGGCATTTAAAATATTTTTTTTTCTAGTAAATAAAACAGAATTTACGAAAATCTTTATGTTGATCAACCTTTGACTTAAAAATAATGTAACCTAAAATCAATTATTAAACAAGAGTTTTCATTATTTTGTGCAATCTTGTATTTTCACTACGAATGAAATTAATGCTGTAGTACAATGGTTCCCAATTAGTGGTACGCATATTCCTGTGAGGTACGTGAAATTGCATGAAGGGGTACGCGCAGCAATCTAAAATCGGTCGACTTAAAACTTAAATGCATCAGATGAAGCAATTAAAAAATAATGGGTGGACCATCAAGAATTCGGCAATTTACAACATGTTGTCGAATACACAAATTCTTTTATTTATAACTAAAAATATTCTCAGAATTTCATCAAAAAAAATGTATTTGTGACAATACCTGAATGAAATTCTTACGCAAGAAACAAAAATTGTACAATTAACATAATAATGTTAATTGTACAATTATCATTATTATCATATCAGCGAAGCGGCAATAAATAATTACTACCATTTTGCACTACATATCTCTGCGAGAGCGGATTTTCGGCCATGACATCTAAACATCGTCACCGATGTCAACTCGAAGATGACTTGAGACTGAAGCTGACCAAAAAGCAACCAAATTTTACAAAGTTGTGCAAAGAAAATTGTTCAAATTTGTCGTATTAAAATTAAATAATTTTATGTTATTTTCATTATTATCAGAATAGTATTTTAAAGGTAATAAATGTAAAAAAAAAACTTATTTTATTTATCACTAGCTGTCTGTCACTACCCACAGCTTCTCCAGCATTATATTATATTTTCTCGCAGTAAAATGTAACCTATGTCCATCTCCAACATGTAAGCTATCTTTATTCCAAATTTTATTAAAACCTGTTCAGCCGTTTAGACGTGAAAAGGTAACAGACAAATAGCCATAATTACCTTCAAATTTATAATACTAGTATAGATTAAGCGATTTACTTAGAGATGGCGTAAAATTTAAATTCGGTCCAGAACAACCAGAAGCATTTCAAAAGTTGAAGGACATACTATCACAAAGTCCAGTTCTCTATATTTTCAAGCGTGGTGCTCTATTAGATTTATATACGGATGCAAGTTGCCTCGGGTTCGGAGCGGTTTTGCTACTACAAGCTGACAACGGAAAGTATTACCTGATCGATTATATGAGAAGGAAAACACCATCTCAACAAGAAAAATATAACAGTTACAAGTTAGAAGTACTCGCGGTAATTGAGGAATTGAAAAAATTTCGGAACTATTTGTTGGGTTCCAAATTTAAAATAATTACGGACTGTGCTGCTTTTTAACGAACACTCAGAAAGAAGGAGCTTACTCCAAAATTAGCAAGGTGGTCTTTATTACTTGACTAATTTGACTATGAAATTGTCCGTAGGAAAGGCAGCCATATGAAGCATGTGGATGCACCAAGCCGCAATGCAGTTTTACTAATTACGCGTTCATCCGACTAAATAACAACAAGAATTGTTTCTGCACAGGATACTGATGAGGATATATAAAAGCTCTTAAGGATTCAGCGGGAAAAGGAGAGACAAATGACTATGTACTGAAAAATAATGTTTTATATAAATACGAAAACGTATTAGAACTGTACGTTGTATCCAAATCGATGCAGATTGACATAATCAAACACATACATCGGAAAGGTCATTTTGCAACAGCGAAGACGGAGGATCCTCAAAAATGCAATTTTTATATCCCAAACGCTAGAAAACACATAGAAATGTCATACTGAATTGCGTCGACTGCATACTATATAATAGGAAAAGGGGAAAGGTGAAGGCCTATTAAATCCCATACCAAAAGGAGACAGTCCTTTGAGCACATACCATGTAGATTTTCTCGGACCACTACCCTCAACGAACAAAAACTACCAGCACGTATTAACGGTAGTAGATAGTTTTACTAAGTTCGTGTGGTTTTATCCCGTTAAGTCAACAACTACACGAGATGCTTTGGATAAGCTGAGGATCCAACAAGCGGTATTTGGAAACCCGTCTCGTATTGTCTCGGATCGTAGTGCTTTTACGTCCAAAGAATTTAACGATTATTGCACCAACGAGATGATTGAGCACATTACGATTGCCACAGGTATTCCTAGGGGAAATGGACAGGTAGAACGTATGTATAACACCTTGATCCCCGTTTCGGCAAAAAACTCGCCCAAGAAGACGCTACAAAGTGGTACAAATATGTTTCGGACATCCAAAGAATCATCAACAGTACGCCAACGCGTAGTACGAGATAAACACCTTTTGAAATTTTGGTCGGTACCAAAATGAAAAATAAACAAGATCTAAGAATAAAAGAGATTGCGGAAGAAGAATTTTTAAATTGTACGATGCAAGATAGAGACAAGATTCGAGAAGATGCCAAACAAAACATCTTGAAACTACAGGAGGAAAATCGTAAATCCTACAATAAGAAAAGAATACCAGCTCCCAAATATCAGGTCAACGATCTTGTTGCCATTCAGAGAACTCAGTATGGGACAGGACTCAAACTAAGACCTAAGTTTTTGGACCTTACAAAGTTACCTCGACGATGCCTAGGGACAGATATGCGGTTGAAAAAATTGGTCATCATGAAGGACCCAATGTGTTTGTTACTGCAGCTGACCACATGAAGCCATGGCCCATTGTTCTTGACTGACATCAAGAACTTTTCCAGAACATTTCTAACCATGTCTTTCTTCTTGTGTTTAATGTGTTTTTTGTACAAGTGTTTTTAGTCTTTCGTTAATCTCTCCGAAAAAGGGTGAAACGCGATCTGCCGACGAGAGGTGAAGAAGGAGGCCGGTAGGGGGAGTCGAGTAGAGAGAAGACGACGGTTAAAAAAAAACAAGAAAGAGAACATCACGAGAGAAGCGAGACGACTGTTAAAGAAGAACGCGCGGAAAGACAAAAGACGAAAAAGAAGTCCTACATTTGTTTCCCATAATAATCACAATATTTTTATGTAATTGGTATTCTTTAAAACGTTCCTGTTATCCAAATTGTTCTTATCGCAATTAAAGTTTTTCAAAAACAAAAAAAAAGTCTAACATATATTATGAAGACTTACACAAAATGTATTTATAATTGTTTAATTTAAAAATTTTAACTACACAACTATTGTATTAAATAGATATAAACAATNTTTGTATTCTTTAAAACGTTCCTGTTATCCAAATTGTTCTTATCGCAATTAAAGTTTTTCAAAAACAAAAAAAAAGTCTAACATATATTATGAAGACTTACACAAAATGTATTTATAATTGTTTAATTTAAAAATTTTAACTACACAACTATTGTATTAAATAGATATAAACAATAGGTTTCTAATTGCTCGACCAATAAACAAAGCGGATGTGTCATTTTTTTGTTTACTGTACGTCCCAAGTTACGAGAAATAGAATATAAAACAGTTATTTATAATTTTTCTGTGTTATTAAAATGCACAGCTGTTCTCTAGCTATTCAAACTGTGAACAATGATTTTAATTTTAAAATTTATTTTGATGTCACAATAGACAATTATTATATAAAACCCAAGTATTGTATAAAAGCACGAGATTTGCATTATTCTGAATAACACTATTCTCGATAAAACATTAATTTATAACGAAGTTTATTAATAATGTTCGATTGAAATAACTTACAACTGTGCAACTATTGTAATATTTTTTAGATATGAATACTACAATTGTATATTCCAGCACGGTATCTAAATTTAAAAAAGAAATTATGGCCTACTTCAAAAAATAGTAAGTTTCGTGAATAGCAATATTGAATGTAATAGAATCTGAATTATAATAAAAAAACATTAAAAATATTTAAGACCATGCAATCAATATATTGAAATCATTTTGAGTTATAAACGCATTTCTATCATTTGGTGAAAATTTATAGCGATTTCATTATTGTTTTTCCTTCTGCATGAAGGTCCGTGCAGACCAAGAGAACACATAAACGTCCGAAAGAATATTTCGGACGATTAATGGAAAATGGAACGTGGACTGAAATGGTAGGAAGAGTTACAAGAAAGGTAAGTAAAATAATTATATATTATACTAAATTGAAATATTTATCGTCGCATTAGATAAACTTATTTACGCATTTATAAACAATTTGTTTTTATTTATTACTACACACGATGAAACTTTTATTAATTTATCCAGTATAATATCAAGAAAACCATTCGTATGTAAGAAAAAAATGTAGTGAAATGTTTTTCTTCTATATGCTGATTAATTAAATCTTGCAATTAGATTAATTAAGAGACCGATTTAATAAAGTAACACAATGTAACAGAAAAGCGATCTGATATTATACTTAGTCTAATTTTTTGCTGAGCACGTTCTGTTTAATTAATACAGCTAATAATTCAGCAAATGTTAAATAAGTACGAATTAAATGAAACTTGGTATGATTCTTTAATTAAAATAAATAACCAAACTATTTTTGTATATACAGACAAAATAAAAAATTAATTTTCCACGAAATATTTCAAAATGTTTCATTACACATAAAAAAATTCTTTCATCTTTAGATTAAAATAATAAACGAAAATTAAATTTTTTAGCAACTATAATCGATATTTTAAATTTTCTATATAACTGCTATATAATTTACAAATCGATATAAGTTTATTGCCTGTTTTGAAAGTAATGAATATTTTAAATTAAAAGTAAAAATAAATTATCTTTGCCAGTAGAAAACACAGAGATTTAATATTAAAACTGATTAATTTATTGATTTTAATCTTCAATTCGAAAAGCTTCTGGTAAAAACTTAATAAACCAAGAATAAAAACTGAATTATTGTTTAAAATGAATTATATAAGTAGCAGAAGCTCAGTATAAGTTTTGAGTACTGCACTGCAATCACGAAAACTAACTAGGTACGTGAAATTATCTATATATTTGCCTTATACATTAAAGAATCATATTAATAATTTACGTATTATAGACTATATTAATTGATGTTAATATGTTTTAATATTCTATTAAATTAGTTGATTTATACACTGAAGACGGAGTCGAAATATGACTACGAAATTGACGTTTGTGCTGTTTTTTCTTGCGAACCATTTGTTTACTCACGAAACTTTCGCTGGTAAGTTATATATTTTACAATAGAAATAGAAGATCGAAGCTAATAACAAACAGTTTTGTAATATATTGACTGTATTATTTATTAATTTCTAAAGTTTTAACAGAGAATTTACTATTTTGTTTTATTTTAACTGCATATACCTAATTCCTGTTATGTTGTAAAACTTATATAAAATAGATTTATAATAGGAAAATATGGTATAATAGTGATCTTTTGTTGTTCTATGAATTGTAGTAATTATTCGCGAATATAATTTAAAAATTTAATTAATACGAACTTCGCGAATGTCGCGGTTAATTGAAATCTATTTGAGGGAGAGACATTCTTAAAATTAAATGTCTATGATTTCAAAACATATGAACTGATAGTGAGTTAATTAAAAATATATTTAAATATGAATGTGACTGTAATCAACGAGTAGCATTTGGGCACAAATTATTATAATAATGTAGAAATGACTCGAAATTTAAACAGCTCAGCAACAAGTTACTTAATTTTTTTGGCAAGATTTAGTTGCGCTAACTGTTATCACATTTTATTTTAATAAGTTTTATTTTTAATTATTATAAAACTTCAAACATTTTAGTCCTCATATAAAGGATATGTTTATAAAAAATTGTAAGTGCTAATAACGAGTAAAATCGTCGTTAAGTCTGACTGTACTCCAGATACACAAGATCCCTTTCACATTTCACTTCGTGACGTTAAATTATTGAAATATGATATTATAAATTTCTTAAATACAAAATCCTTTATGCAAAATTTCAGATTATTTCGAAAAATGGCATAGGCGTTTTTAAGCTTCAAACAGAATAAACAAAATCATGCACACACTAACATATATCTATACAGAAAAACTCATGAATAGTTCTTTTTACTTATTTTTGCGTTCTTCGATGTTTCAAGATTCTCTGAGTTTAACACATGTAAAAATATTAAAGGGGAATTTTAAAAATTAAATGAAACGTTATGCTACCTCTCTGATATAATTGTGGGTGCAAAAGTAGGTATGTAGTTGTTATAATGGAGAAAGGCTTACAGTGAAAATATAGGAAGAAAAAACATGCATTTTAATTTACAAATATTTCCGAAGATAAGACGATTTTCAGATAAGACGAGGTATATATTTTGATCAAATTTTTATACTTTTAACATATATCTGCCCTATAAGATGACCCCCAAAGTATTAACGGCCTATCAACTTAGTTTAGATCAGTAATCATCATCTGGATAATAATACTGTATAGCATATACGGAACTATATCCTATTTTTAATTTTTCGAATAAANAATTAATATCGCGGTATACAGGGTTGAGCCTAACATAGGCTAAACAGTAAACAGGAATAATAAAACTAAAATACATTATTACAAATAAACACAATAAATGAGAAAATACAACTAATATATACATTTACATATACCTGCTCCAGATGGCTGTTTACATTGCCGTAAACAGCCATAGGAGCCCCTCTTCCAGTAGAGGATGGCACAGACACAGAAGACTCAGTTGAAGATTTTAATGTTCTTGATGAACTTGATTAGCGCCTCATAAAGTTTCTTGTTGCTAATCAGGCAATCAAAAGTACAGGGCCATGCGATGTTTTCTTCCAAAGCGGCTGAAATTATAGTTTTCCTTTCCTTGTTGTATAGCTGACAGTAGCACAGGATATGCTCGCTGTCCTCCCAGGAGGCAAGGGGGCAGGGACAAAGCCCGTCTCCCTTGTTGAGGAAGCGGGCCAGGTAGCTCCTCAGGTTGCCGTGACCGGTGATAAGCTGTGTGAGTTCGTAGTTAGGGATGAAGTGGTGATATTTCTTCCTGTCAGTGATTGAGGGAAGGAATCTGTGTACCGTCCTTCCGGTGTTACTGTTGTTCCACTGGAATTGCCAGCGGCCAATGAAGTAAGTGTGCAGATTCTTTCTGACCCAGCTTAAGGGGATCTTGTCATACGTACTGTCTTTGAGATTGGTGATTGCTTTTCTAGCTAGCAAGTCCGCCTGCTCATTGCCCTTGATACCAGAGTGGCCCCTTATCCACTTAAGAATAATTGGGGTCCGAAGGGTATCTAAGACACACAGAATATTTTTAATTATTGGAAGTTTGGTATTACCTTTTCTAATTTGGTGTAATGCTACTCTGCTATCAGTGTTTATAATGATTTCACTTCCTTTAAGCTTCCCACTATTGTTGGTGACAAATTCAATGGCTTTCCAAATGGCAAGAGATTCGGCTTGATTGTTCGAACAATAATTCGCCAGCCTGAAATATTTCTGGTAGGTGGTTTTACCCGTTGTTGAGTGAATTACAATAGCACCCCCCGTACCATCGTCTGTGTGGGAACCGTCCGTATAAATATTGATACTATTGCTTGTTTGATTGTAGTTGTCGAGGGAGATTTCATAGTTTTTATTCCTTGCGGGATGTAGGTTTAATGGTGTCGTGATATCCAGCCCCTTTTCTGTGATAAGGGTTGACAGATTAGGAATGACATCTCCTACCACAAAAGGAGCTATCTTTTTGTCATAGTCTTCTTTAGTGATTTTCTTTTCGGCTAGCTTCCTCATATTATAAGAGATATACCTTTCTGCTATAAGTAGGTCCACTGGCATCAGGTTTGCTATCGCCAGGAGCCCGTCAGTCGGGGCTGTCCTATACGCCCTTGCCACATAGATGGCCGCTAGCCTCTGAATTGATAACAATTTACGCTTAATATGAGCGTTTGACACCCTGTATCCCCAAACTTCACAACCGTAGGTGATAATCTGTTGGGTTACCGCCACATAGGTGGCCCTCCTGGCCCTGTAGCTCAGACCCCATTTATTACGGGCGATAGAGGCCATGGCACATGAGACCTTCGTTGCTTTGTCATAAATACTGTATATGTGCTCCTTCCATAGCAGCTTCTGGTCCAGGATCAGCCCAAGGTATCTAATTGCCTTTGTGTGGGGTATCCGCTGATCCATGATCTTGACTGAGGGGGGTTTTTGTAATGGGTTACCTCTGGGGAAGAGCATGCAGCTGCTTTTCTTATAGTTGATCCTAAGATTGACCTTACAGCTCCAGTCATAGACCAGAGTGAGAAGGCCATTCATTTCCTCTTGCAGCTTCTCTTGATTCGGGTGGGACATCACTAAGACTGTATCGTCCGCATACCCTTGTACCATTGCATCCAAAGGCCTGCCCTCCTGAAGGTTAAGTAACCCATTGTAGAGAATGTTCCACAGCAGTGGGTCTCTTACTCACTAAAAGATACACAAATAGCAGTACTGAGTTAAACAATTTCAGCAATTTTCCTTTGAAAATAAATAACTATCCATGAGAAAACCTGAATGGAATATCAGTATTGACAACACATTGATGTTTTTAAACAAATATGTGCCTTGTTTATCCCAACTATGCACATATTTGTCATTTGTTGTTAGACAATAGCTAGTCCAAAAATCTGCATAACAATACTTCTCTAAATTCGTTACTCTCTATTCTCGTTATCTGCAACGTGTAGTTGTACATAGAGTTCAATATAATATTGGCACAGTTTACACATTAGGAAAGATAATTGCTATGCCAAACATAAATGAAATTTTAATAGAGAAATTTGGACATATTTAGAAAAGCGAAACAAAAAGAAGAAAAACACAGGGGTGAGACAAAATAATCCGAACACCAACAAAAGATCACTTTTTTTTATTAATTAAGTATACTCTTTTTTGCAGATAATACATTGGAAATGCGTGGAGGAATAAACAAATATAAATCAGGAATAACATTAAATGTCGATTTTGTACCATTCTTTATATTAATAATCATGTGAGACTAATCGGGGGTAGGATGTAACTAGTTCTTGACACTTTAATCGACTCAAAATTTTGAGGTCCGGTCTCGCTTGTCGAAAGGATGGGTTTTTTTGAGCGGAAGAGTTATAGAGTTAAGGATCGTTAGATCTTATTCACGTAAGGATCTGACACCAATCTATCAATTTATCGCGGATAGATACGCTTTTAAGTAAGGTCGATTTACAGGAATGGAGATGGTAATGTAGGAAGAAACGCACACCAATCCAAGTTTATTAACACTATACCCATTTATTGTAAAACGTATTTACATGGTTATAGATTATTAAGGGTTCGAGAGCACACATCTCTCTTAGGGTTAACATTCCTTATAGGTAATTCATTCCAGGTAGGTAGCTAACAATATTTAATAGTCGTGTCCCTAACCGCGTTTGGAAAGTACTCGAGAGAGAGTAACAATGTTACTATCCTGGTGGATAGTAACATTGTTATCCTGAAGGATTGCGTCGTCATCTTCCCGGTCACTCAAAATATGCAAACTCCGGTATATGGAAACTCAGTACATTAAGATTTTTCTACATTATTACTTTATCACTGAGTACGACTTTCGACAAAAGTTAAATCAAATCGCACTCCAAAATACGTAAACTTTTGCAATGCTTGACTACGGGTGTCACTTAATACCCAGTGATGTTTATGTCAGGACATCAAGGGGTAAACTCTAGACATAAACACCACCGGAAGTGGGAAACACAGTAAAAGTTAATTTTTTTCACCATATCATATATTTTACAAAGTTTTTATGTAACTATGTTTTGTACTCTGAAATACTATATACGCTGTTTCATATTTAGAAGCGTGAATGTTTAAGAGATTTCGCTATAGCAGCATTGTCATTCATACCGGTATAATCTCTAACTACAGATAGGAGATTTTCACTAACACTAATATCCATATGTTACCACTAAAGCTCGAAATCCGTTAATGTGTACATTACCTAGCTAATCTGCAGATTAACTAGGGTGATCCGTTAAAGCTGCGAAAATTATTCCATTTCTCAAATTACCTAGGTAATCTGCGAATTACCTACTAGGCACTCGGTAAAGTGAAAATAAAATCTTTGCTGGAACAACAGCAACGTTTCTTTCTGTACGCTTAAATTAACATAATGTTATTTATTTAATTTTCAATATATAAAGAATCAAGTTAATACAATCAACAAATTAGTTGATTGAATCAATCATCAATCAATTAAAAAAACTTTAATACAAAAATCAAACGGTTTAAAATATTA
>NW_019386001.1:0-4600 GCF_000671375.1 Centruroides sculpturatus | reverse complement strand
GTAATTCAAAGTGTCACCAATCTTTAGATTGCACTAATAAGTAAGTACAATTTTATCATATGTTTTGCAAATTCATTTCCCTAATTGTAGTAATATTTTAAACCGTTTGATTTTTGTATTAAAGTTTTTTTTAATTGATTGATGATTGATTCAATCAATTAATTTGTTGATTGTTTGATTGTATTAACTTGTTTCTTTATATATTGAAAATTAAATAAATAACATTATGTTAATTTAAGCGTACAGAAAGAAACGTTGCTGTTGTTCCAGCAAAGATTTTATTTTCACTTTACCGAGTGCCTAGTAGGTAATTCGCAGATTACCTAGGTAATTTGAGAAATGGAATAATTTTCGCAGCTTTAACGGATTACCCTAGTTAATCTGCAGATTAGCTAGGTAATGTACACATTAACGGATTTCGAGCTTTAGCGGTAACATATACACCAACAATTATATTTTTTTTAAAGTATGTTAGTCCGTAATATTCGCAATCCAAAAACAGGAAAATACATTTTTTAAGACAAAAAGTAATAAATTTTACGTACAGAGATATAAGCTACGTAAGTAAAGAAAACAACGTGGTTCCTGAATTTGCATATGTTTTAAGAAACGTTCAGTTTGACTATGCACAACAAAGGGTGATCGATTTATTTTGTCAAACCTCTGTATAAGCAGCATATTAAAAATAATCTGAAAACTAATAAACATTATTGAAGTAACCTATGAACTATACTATTTACAGTCATATAAAAGGGTCCTTAGCCTTTTTAAATGACTCCTTCTTGCCCTAGTTGTTGCTTTAATTATTCAGAAAGGCTAAGGAAATAATAGCATGGTGAGAAAATGTAACCTTTCTTTTTAATGAAAAAAAAATGTCAGATCCTCTTATAAAAGATAGACGTTTGATTTAAATTTTAAACTTTGTGTAAATTTTATTTTATATTATTTGTCGATTGAATGAAGTTTTTCTTGAAGCCGTTTAACTGTTACATATATGGTTATGTAAAAAGATAAGAAAAAGACTCGAAAATGATTAATTTTTGTAAATTGTCTTAAGCTTCAAATTGAACATATTCTGAGTCAACATCAAGTATATCTGTATATAAATATTATTGCAAAATATTACTTAATAAATATGTCTGAAGTCGTAAAAGAGTACTGTATACTTTTAATATACAGTACTCTTTTACGATTTCAGATGATTATATTATTTAAAAATGACAAATGTAATTAACTTATTTTTTTGATACTAGGAAGCAGATATGACAATTGTTCCATTATATATTACTTTGGATCGTTATTCTGCTGTGGAATTTTCTACATCAATAGCATTTCAGTCAACCGTTTTTATTGTTAAAGCTCCAGAAATGATTTCAAACTGGAAATCTATCGTAGCTCCGTTCTCATTTATGGTAAGAAATTTTTGTCTGAAAACTAATAATTTGACAGTGATTACAATATTTATGCATTCTAGATATGGATATTTATAATTGTCACTGTAATTGTATTTGGATTGGTTTTGCACAAAGTAATAGAAAGAGATTTAACTGCACAAGATATTCAAGTATATTGGCCAAGACATAAAGTCTTCTGGAATTTATTTTGCACTTTCTTGTATAAGGGTAAGAGCATACATTACCTTCAGGCAATATTACCATTACTTTCTAAATTGAATTTTGGGTTTTCAGGAATGAATTTGAATTCAATAAAGAAATTCAGATCCAGATTTCTGATAGGAATATGGTGGTTGTCTATCCTCGTTCTAGTGTCTAGTTATAGCGGGACTCTAATGTCGTTCATGACGTATCCTTTACATAAACCTGTTCCAAAAACATTCGATGAATTAGCAGCTTTCGTCATTAAAGGTGAATATTCGTGTGGAACAAGCGGAAAATCTGCTTTATGGCTATCCATTCTCGTGAGTAAAGCTATTCTACATAACTCTAAATAAAGAAATAATGTATGTTTTCACATCGTAACTTAGTAATCGTCTTGTCAGAATTCCAAATTAAAGACAGCTGAAATATTACGAGATAACATCATACGAAACGACAACTTTTTAGAAGCTTCGAGAGCCATGGAGAGAGTAGAACAAGAACATTTCGCTTTTATACAAAATAGTTATTTAGTACGAAAGTTAATCAGGAAAGAAGATTTACATAAGTACGTGATTTCGAGCGACTCATTTGCTGTATTTAGTGAAGCTTACGGAATGAAGAAAAATTTCTCTTATTCAAAAAAAGTAAATAATATGTAAGCTATAGTCTTGTTTTCTTATTTTTCTTATTTTATCCTTTGATATATTTACATTTATTTTCTTTTTTTTACAGCATTCATCGTCTATTCGAATCTGGAATCGTGGAAAAAATCGATTACTCTGAATATTCCAAAATGATGATACATTCAGAATTTCAACCTTTAACAATCGATAATATTATAAGCCCGCTATTATTACTCGTATTGGGTTACATATTGTCTCTTCTGTGCTTAGTTATCGAGATAATTTATACAAAATTAGTTGCTTAATAATTCTGCTGTAAATTTACTTAGTATAATTAATAGTTAAATTGAGTGTTTGCTGATTTATTTTACAAATGAAAATATATTAGTCACGTGAATTACAGTCAATTAAAAAAGTTTAAGCGACTTAACTTCATCAAAATTTCATCCATTAAATGACGATAACTACGTGAAATAATAATAAAAAAATCATGAAAAATTAAGTAATTAAATATTCAGCTTGGTATTTTAGCTAAGTTTTAATCTTACAGTATTAATTTGTAAATAAAGAGTTCGAGAGTCTTAAATTTTTACTTACGTAAATAGTAGTAAAAAAGTACGGATTATTTTATTTTAATGTTTAATAAAAGATAAATATCGTATATTATAATAAATGTATTGAAGAATGAGTCGCATTTTCTATTACGGTTTTTCTGTTTTGTTACAAATTAGAAAATTTAATTTTAAATTAGGTGTGTGACAAATTTCATCTTGAAATTATAATTACTTTTCTGACGTACAAAAATATAGGTAGGGCTACAACAAACTGAAATGATGGTTTTATCAAAATTAACACTATAAAGTCTTTATTTCGTTACTCGAAAGAGGGAGTAAATAAACGCTTTACCCTCTTCATTCTCACGTAACAGGATCATTTTTAAAACGTCACCTGTTTAGAATTTGCCAAATACAGATATTGATGTTTACTTATTTGATGGTTTTCTTTTATTTCTACTGATATGAAAACGTCATATAAAAAGCGAAAAGTTTTCTGTCAAATATGAACATGCAGAGAAACAGCACTTGTCTAAAAAAGCTAAAAACTATACTCCAGTAAAAAGTTTTTAATGCAAAACATTCTTTTTCTTTCGTTTATATTAATTTTCTTAATAAGTCCGTAATATTGCACACGATTAAGAAAATAATTAAGGAAATAAATTTTTACCATTATCAATAAGATATCTTTTTATATTCTATAGAATTACAACAGAATAGAAATGTTGTTTTCTGAATTTTCAAAAAAATTACAAAGCGGAAAAAAAAGATTCCGCAAACTTGTATTGAAAAACATTGCAAAATGATCTTATCTTTTGAAAATACCGATCTTTAGCAGATGGCATTTAAAATACTCGTTTTTTGGTAAACGAAACAGAAAATTAAGAAAAACTCTATATTGTTCAACCTTTAATTTGAAGATAACGTAACCTAAAATCAATTATTAAACAAGAGTTCTCATTATTTTGTGCAATCCTGTATTTTTACTACGAATGAATTTACTGCTGTAGTATGTTACAAGGAGATTTTTTAAAATTTTGACAGGCTTCCTTCTGTATTGTTGCAATCAGTGACAGTTGGTAGAGGGTTACTTGAATGTATTTTATAAAAAAACACAAGTCCTATAACAAATAACCTTTTCTTAAACGACATTTATTGCAAATTTGAGAATATTAACAGTAAAGCACACATTAATTAATTAAGCGTCACATTTCATATCACTGGTTTGACATTGAAATCCGCGAGTAATATAAAATCGGAGAGTGGAATAAATATATCAAATATTTTAATGGGTTTTTTTAACTCCCGTCAACTATACAGAACTATCGTAAAAACATACCTGTAAATTCTTATCGGTTGGGTTAAGTTATAAACAAGGCTGTGTAGTCGGAGTCGTGGGTTTTGATGTTTTAGCCGGAGTCGGAGTCGGATAATAAGGAAAAGTCGGAGTTGGAGTCGGTAGATTTTTACGCGACTCCACAGCCCTGGTTATAAATCTACTCGTTATTCACGTAATGGGCCAAATATCTAGCGAGCGGGCTTCTAACAGCCCGGAACCGGTCCCGGATAGAATTGGAAGCGTTGAAATGTGTAGCTTCAACCCAAAATTAGGCTTCCACCGGCTAAACCGGGTGAGGTTGGTGCTCTGTAAATCGCGTGCGCAAATCTGACTTTTTGGAATTGACAATACAGACATTCCACTCCTCCACTAATTTCTATACTACACGTGAAAAAAAATGACATTTACATTTTTTTTCACGTGTAGTATAGAAATTTGTAATAAGATACATAATGCGGTTATAATAAAATATTGTGAGATTATTTT
>NW_019386000.1:715118-729727 GCF_000671375.1 Centruroides sculpturatus | reverse complement strand
TACATAATTTTTAAAAATTAAATATGTTGCTATTTTTGTACATAACTTTTCAAATATCTTGGCATGTTTTATCTCACAAATATCTTTCTCTACTACTAAAATTGGCAATTCAACAAGGTTTTCCAAAAAAATAATAAGGCAATCAATCATCTTCATATTAATTTTTAAAATATAACTAAAATAGTAGTAGGATAAAACTTATGATGTAGAATGTATAAAGTTTTATAAGTCTACTGTTTTTTTGTTTAGTTTTAAAAAGGATTTGATTTCATATGAACATGGATATATAGATTCTTCATGCCAATGACTAATTCTTTTATTTTTCAAGTTTTAAAATAGTTTTAAGTAATTTATAATAACTGCAGTAAAATAATTTTTTGTGTTCTTTTACAATTTTTAATGAAATTTAATATTTTAATTATATTATACAATTACAAAAAATGTAATTATTGCTTTAATTTAATGAATTATTACTACACTTACCATTCTAATGAATTGTTTTTAGATTAAATCAATTATAAGATTTTTCCCACAAAAAAATAAATAATAATAATAGTAAGTAAACAAATAATAATACATTTTTTCAAATTTCCATTTTGAAAAAAAATTGCTTGGTAAAATTTTCTAATCTTTGCTATTCAAAACACAGAAAACACATCAGAAGACAGCCAGGTATAACTTTTCCCAAAACAAAAAGCTATTAGGAGCAAAACTGCATGCAGATACTATACATTGAACATAGCCAAGGCTAGAAACTGACAAATTTTTTAAGTTTGTTTGTGGCATCATCCTAAAGAGAGAACATCAAGACCTTTGTAGAAATATTTGTGTTTGGACTGGCAATGTCATCATATTTTGTTTTTCTCTCCAAACATTTTGGGAAATTTATCTTTCTTTTTATTTATGTACTTTCCTATGAACCAATTCCATTGTATATTATAGAAAAATTCACAAAATCCTACAGACTTATTTCAAATGACTGTAAAAGTCTATTTTAGCAAATGAATGATTTTAGTTTCACTTCCAATGTAAAACATAACAACACAAATATTTTGAAAGTATTTACAATACTTAAAAGATATTACTATTTACCATCTATTTTCAATATTTCGAATATAACAAACTCTGTATTTCTACATACACGATATACTGGAGTCACACAAGGGTTCTCAGGTGTGTAATATTTTCAATATTTCTTTAATATATAATTGTTGTTCCAAAGAGTAGCATTTTAAATTGTTTTATTGTCGACTGCATTAATAAGAATTACTTTCTTTGTTGTTTGAGAGAAATATTTTAACTCATGTGAATATTTCTGTAAAATATGACGGAATGAGTCTATATAAAGATACAATTGAAATAAAATTTTATTGAGAGAGAATCAAAAAAAATACAAGCAATTATTTATTGTGTCATGGTCACATCAGGTTGCAATTTTTAATCTTCTTTAAATTAGCCAATACGTGTAAAACACTACTTAGATTTAGGCTTTATAAAGACATGTTTTGAAATTTAAGATATCAGTACAATGATGCCTTCTGACATCATGGTTAATAAGTAATAGTTATATTGAGTTGAACAGAAAGTTTTAATGTATCTGTAATGTAACTGTTATAATTAAATCACAATTTCAGATAACCATAGCTATTAAAAGCTGTGGTTATTTGAAATGTGTGATTTAACTATAACAGTTGTGAAATTTAATACAACATTGTTGCTGATCAATATCAGCAACAATGATGTATTAAATTGATGTGAGATATTGTTCTTTGTTTTAGAATGCTTAGTTTAAATTAAACATTTACTTTTAACATAGTAATGTTAAGTGATGTTGATTTACATTTATTTTTAATGCACATGATCATACCCATACTCAATGACAAATGTGATGACAAAAAAAAATAAAAAAAAACAATTTAGAAAAATAAATACCTGGATAATCCAGAAGATAGTCACATGAAATTTTCATAATTTGTCTGAGATTGATGGAATAAATTTGAAATTGATTTGTCCTGTTTCATCATACTTTTCCTGTTAGCAACAGAGTCCTTCCAGTCATTATCTAACTCCTTTCGGGGGAAAATTTTTGAATTGAAATAATGTGACTTCTAGTTTTCATCAAAAGTTCATATATAATTAATCGGGACCTCCTGCCCCTAAGTGCTTTCTATATTTTGTCTTGATGTTCATGTATCTCGAAATTAAGGAAAGACAGATGGACAGACAACAGTGGGAATTTACAATTTTTTCAAATTGCAGATCAACAATGAAATTCCTAATACTGCAACAAAAGTAATTATTCAATGTATATAATTGCCAACCATGTATCATATCAACATGTAATTTTTGAACTTGTTCAATGTTTTCTTAAGTTAACCAAGTTTCACCAAGTACAGTACAGTGCATTAGCTATATTATATAACTCATATAAAGAGAGATATGGACAAAAGAATCTACATAGAACACGAAGCAGCTGCCACAAATTTTATGTTTTCTTGATAAACACTATTATGTTTAAGTTGAGTCATAAATAAGTTTCATTTTCTAAAAAGAAATTTGCCAATAAAATACATTTTACCTATAACAATAGACTTTAATGTAATAGGGTAAGCAGCACAGTTATTGGCCACTTAGTATTTTATTTTTAAAATTATTTGACAACAGAAAGATTAAATCCAGAAATATTATACAGATATCCCTTGATTAATGTGGTAAATTAATTGCTCGATGATAGTGTATATATTAAAATTGTGTTAATTAAATATGGTATTTATGTTAAATAAAGGCACCTGGTAAAGCAGCATTAATTAAAACTTCTGCCATGTATAAAAAGAGATTACCACAATTAATTTCACACATTAATCAAATTCTATGTTAAGCAAGGGATATGTGTACTCATTGATAAATTCATTTTTTTATAGCCTTTCTACTGTCAACATCTAGATATTACAAATGCTATTTCATCCAAAATGTGTCTTGTTTTATGAAAAAATGGAAAACTGTACAGTTATCAAAAACACAAGCTATTTTGCTACCCACTGACAACAAAATAATCTTTATTGACTCTGATACTGCATAAGCATAATTGGGAATTACAGTAATTAATACATTTTGATAAGTATAAAACCATAACAGATGTATAATGTTGAAGGACTAGTGGAAATGAGAGAAGAGAGGGGGGAAAGAATTAAGATACAACTAAAAAATAAAAGTGATGTGAGAAGTGAAATAAAAATGAAATGGATAAATATATACCATAGAGATAGATGAGATAGGGTTGAAAGAGGAGGAAGAGATTAAATGTCATGTAAAGAGTTAAGATTGTAAGGAGTCAATTCCAAACCATTTTATTTTATTTGGGAATTATTTTTATTTTGTTGTTATATTTATTTTGGAACATTTTATTTTATTTAGGACAGACTACCACACCTCACCCAGGCAAAATTTTAAAACTAAAACTCACCTTACTACTGTGATTGCTGGAGGCAACCAATTATGTCATTGAATTCAGAATGACATCACGGGGAAACTTCCACAGGAAGTTAAAAGAATGATCTCCCACTCCAAATTGTTACCAAAAGGCACAAAAATCATAAAAGATTAAATGTAAGGGCAATGACGCAAATTAAAGATTACTAGAATTAAACAAATGTTACCCACAAGTATGTAAATAGGGTCAATTGGACATAATCATGTAATGTCACCACAAACTATAAGGAGGTGAAACTCGGGATCAAAAGAGGTGATGCTAAGGATTGAGCAATGCAAAAGCAAGGCTTTCAAGTTCCATTGTTGACAGTTAGTCAAATTTAATTTGTACAATTTCTTTGTAAATTTTCAATAGATATCCATTTTATATTTTTGCTTATCAGTTTTGTGGAGTTATAGATAGTTATAATTTAATTTATAAATCCCAAAANAAGCTTTTTTTTCAGTTTACAGCAGTATTTATTACACAAAATTTAAGTAAAGCTTAACATGCCGATCTTGCCCCGATCTCCCCTATATAACAGTCGGAAAAGTCATATAAAAGTCATTACACACATAAATTACAAATCCGTATTCTGTGGTTTTATATATAAGCTACATTTAGAAAATAGCATTAGAATTAATTATTCTGTTTTCAAAAATTTTGTAGAAATTATTGTCTTTTGGAGAAATTAACAAAATAACAAACGAGACTCTTCACTTTCCATCTTGTGCATTGATAAAAATATTACTAATGAAGTAGGCTGATTTTGCTACAGATCTATGTTATTTCTTAAGTAATTTAGCGTAGTGAAATCCCAGAGGAAAGTTCTGGCTTATATAAATCCAAAAGCACCTTGAAAAATTATTTTTAGCCATTTACAAACGTGTTATGTTGTTGATGACAGAAAATGCTGTTAAAGAACAAACTTACTTCTACAGTATTATAATAAGCTGTATGAACACAAATACATAAATATTCTATAGTCATTTTACATCACTTGCAAAAAAAGTGAATAATTAAATAATTTCTGCATTAAATTCGTCTGTTTCTTTACATTGTTACTCACAAATGCTTGAATAATCATTATTTTTAATAAAATACGTCATAAATTTAACCCAAAACACAGAAAAAGCAAACGTTTAAGTCTAATTTCTACTCGCCACTTTCCGAACGCCACTGTCAAACTTCTAGGATTACAAGATAGCGGCGCTCGACGTTAACGTTTTAGCAATGAAAACTTCCGCCGTAACATCTCTATTAGTTTGTTGTAGTCAACTGCTACTTTACAAGAAATTATGATTAGAAATTGCAATGTTTATTAATTTATTGTAATCTGTGTTTATGTAATTAGTGTCCTCATAGTACAGTGGGTGATCGGATAATGAACAGTTCGGACTGCGAACGAATCGGATAATGAACACTCGCGAAAGACTTTTATGTTCGGTCAACGAACACATGTACGGATAACGAACAATTCAGAGAACAAATAGAATTGTCACCTTATCTCCAGGTGACAATTCGAAACCTTTCGGACCGCTGAAGACATCGACATCGACTCTGAACCCGGTACCGATCGGATAGAATTCCTCCGAATTTTGAAACTCTCATTTGTAATTCCAGCGTTTCGCTAAATAATTTTCTTATAGTCTTTGACGGTCCGGCTTTAAAGTTTTGCGTCGGTTTTTATTTACGAAAAGCGAGAGTTTAACTCTTTCCTCAAATATTCCTTAACGTTTTAATACCAAATTTCGAATTTCATCTGGACCTTGAATTTAAACAATTTTATTAGCCCTAGTTGATTTCTGTTCTCTGAATTTTAGTAAGTGCTTTTCTAAATTTTATATTTAAAAGAGAAATTGATAATATTATGGAGCATAAAATGAGTGATTGTTTTATGGTCTTTGTTTAATTTTAATTTAGACTTTCTTGTGTTTGAGAGGTGCTGTAAATTGTATAGAAAGCTCTAGTTAGCTTATGTGATTTGTGCTTTTCAGTTTTTTGAGATTTTTAAAGGTTTAAAATCTTTACAGTCAACGTTTTTCTTAAAGAGTAAGTAATAAATGTCTCCTTTTTTAATATTTAAAAATAATAATACGTAAATATTTCACGTATTTTTTAAATTAATAGCAATTTTGAATATACCACATTATGACAGGATAATATGCAATATTATTGTAAAAAAAACATTAAAATTTGAACCTTAAATAAATTTTTTACTTCTAACAACTGTTTAAAATATTTAAATACAAATATTTACTACAAGATTCTAATACTATGCCTTAAGATTGTGCAAAATATGTATTATTCTAACCTTATTTTTGGGGGGAACCTTCATTACTCTCACGAAAAGAACTTTCTTTAATTTTAGATTGTAGAACCAGGTGGAATAGCTTACTAAACATGCTGGAAAGATTTTTATTACTTAAAGATGCTGTCCGAAATAGTCTAGAAACTTAACCTAACCTAATCTGGATTATTTTGTACAAAAATTAAAAAAAAAAATTAGGAGATAAGACTTTAAATAATTTAAGTTTCTTGAGAAGTTATTTTTTTAAAAATGATATTATGTACTATATATTATTTCTGCTGTATTTTTATTTTTCTCTATTATTTTATTTCTGTTTCTGAGTTATTATTATAGTCTGTTCAGAATAACACTATAATTTTTATATTTTTTAAATTCTATATCTTTGAAATGAAAAATGTGAAATGGAAATCAAAATGACTTATATTTTTTCTCACCTTAATTTTATTTTTCAAGAAAAAATTTACCGGAAATTTATCGGTAAACTGGTATTTTCATTTTCATTTTCATTTACCGAATTACCGGTAAATGAAAAAGTCGGTAAATTTACAAACCCTAGTAGAAACCAAGCGAGAAATAATAGTTAAGGTAGAGAGTGAACACGAGATGTCTGATTCTGCTAGACAGCATAACTTGAACANTAAAACAACACAAAAATCATTATCACACATGTTACATTTTACAGAAGAATAAGTTAAAAAAATACTTAAACCGAAACATTAAATTGCGTTTAATCGATAAATTCCTTCAAAATAATAATAGTTCATCTGCATTAGTCTTGATTGTATTATAAAAATTCGTTCATTTAACTAAAATCTGGAGCATCGTCATACCAAAATAAAAAAAAAATGACGTGAAAATGGCAGCTTATAAATTATTGATCCTCAAAATACATCATATCAACCTCTCCAGTTATAAAATATTAAATTTTTTTTTGGTTAAAACGACACTAGTTCACTCAAAAGAATTTAAAATACAAAAATTTTTTAAAAAGTTTTTGTAAATTATTCTCCAATCCGATTTCTATGATATAAAACATACAAAATATCCATTTCCACTTTTTCTTACTAACTATTAACACGTCCCCCATTGTTCCAGTTGACCATGTTTCAGTACAATCGTCGCCTATAAATTCCTTCAAAATATTATCTTTAAATTATTTAGAGGGATCGTTCAATAAAACTCCTTCCCTTAAAAACCTTGTTAACTTTACAAATGATAGCTACCATAAGTAGAAAAGAAACTTACAAGAAACATAATAAAATGAATAACGTGTATAAAATTTAACGAAATAAACAAATATCCACTAAACATTCACCTCTAACCTCTTGTCCAGTTCTCCCAATACTTCACGTGGGACCCTCTAATTTAAATTTGCCATGGTCCGATAGTTATAACGCGCCACGGTTTATTTGTTTTTTTTTTAAGATTTTAATAAGGTAATCGACTGAATTGTACTATAATTATTGATAGTAATCCATGTTAGTATTTATATCTCACTGATGTCAATCAACACCGTTAGGTTTATTAAATTTGTTCTCTTTTTAATTTTCTATTATAAACATTTTAGTTTACAATGGTTAAATTTTTAATAATATTCAAATTACAAATTTTCGAAAAAAGGTAAAACTAGAAAATAGTCGCGATTAATTTACAACGTTTATAACTTGAAAATATATATTTTTCTTTGAAACAAACACTGCAAGTCAAGTAGTCTAAAAGACTACTTGACTTGCAGTGTTTGTTTCACTGCAGTGCTTGACTTAAATCCAGGATTATTTCACTAACCTTACTATATTTGTTATATTGAATTTTTTGTTAGACCTCGAGATGATCAAAAAACTACAATTTTAATCAATTCTTTGGAGTTAATAGGAACAATAAAAATTCCATTTTAATTGTTCCTATTAACTATTTAATTGTATTTTTCTGTTCTTTGTAACTACAATAAGTTAAGATCTATCTGACAAAAAATATAGCTTTTATATTATTGTGTACAATCAATAATACATTTAATATTTACAAACAATAAACCTTTGAAAGCATACGATAATCCTTGTACTTTTTTATGCTCTTATCTGTACAAGTATTTTATTCTATTAATGACAATACTGTAATATATATTTAAATAATTAAGCAATTTGTGTAAGATTTTAAAAAGATGGACTGACAAGTGCCAGATTTTTTACTTAATCCACAGAAAACGAATACTATGACCAAAATGACAAATTTTATAGAAAACTGTCAAAATAGCTTTTTCTTCCTGTCATCGAGAATGACGTGCCTATCTCGGTTCGACCATAAGTTATAAAGATATTCTTTCCTAGTTCGTATTTTATATTTTAATATTTTAGTTGTTTTTCTCGTCCTTAAAGCAACACCAGAATCCTAGAGATACCATAATCAAGCGCCGAATGAGACTGTTGAGACCTTTATACAGCTGTAAAGCACACTTTAACCAGCAAAAACGTCAAAGGAACCGTACCTTTACATATGACCTTTCGCGAAATATAGGGTTAGTCCACGAAAATTACTCTGTGAGAAATTTGCCTATGCTTTTTTTCTATCTCCAAAATGCCCCACGGATGTGTCTTTTACCTCAGAGAACACTACTTTTTACTCACCTCTGTATTATTATCGTTTCCATATTCTAAAGGTTCTGCTTTGATTCTTACACAAAACTTCTTATTTTCCGTTTTTAATTCTTTCTTGCAATTGTTTAATACAACAGCAAAATTTTCTTTACTTGGTTCAAAAGTAAAATCAAAATCTTTTGTATCTAACTCTTCTTTTACCTCCATTTTCTTAGTTTAGAATACTTTTGTACGTGAACACTGTATTTAATGAAATAAACGTTTTAAAAAAGTCCAGTTGAAATTTATATTTGCATAAATAAATGAATGAATTTCATATAATGCGAATCACTTACCTCTTGTAATTGAATAGCGTATTATTAATCAATATCAATTAATAAATTTTTGCATTAAGGTAATTTAGAATTTAGTACAAGTAAGACACAAACTTAAACGTAGTGTTGTTAGTGTTATAGCACTAAACAAACGAGTAGAAGCTCGACGTTAATGTTAACGAAAGAAAGCACTTCTGCAATGCACGTGATAATTTGTTGCTATAAAACTCACGTGTTATAAGGTAAGCAATTATTGTTTTTAAAACCGGCTTGTGAATATTTACAGCAAGCGAAAATAGTTTTTCATTTTATACTTAAAATTTGAAAAATTTCTGTCAGCCGCATCACAATTTAAATAAAAAGCAAAAAAAAATTCTCTCTTGTAAGATGAAATTATTAAAATTGTTTTTAACGACAAAACCACGAGGGAGATAAATTGTTTATGAAGCTTTTACTCATTTTTCCAAGTATCCAAAAAATTAAAATTTTATTGAATAAACAGTATTTTTAAAGAGATGTAAAATGGCATAATAAAATCTGATAAAAATACCAAGTTACGGGCGATTCTACTTTTTAATCTGCTACCGTTTTATTTTCTACATTTAAAGAGGTAAAAGGTTAATTTGAGTAAATGCTTCCGCTTTACTTTTTTTCGGATAATTGACAAAGTAAAGTTATAATCAGAGACATGAACCATCACGAATACTCCAATGAAGTTTCTCTTGCCTGATTTAATTAAAAAATGGCAACATTAACAATCATGTTGGTTTGGCATATTGAAGTCTTATACTGTTCTTATTTTCTCGGGTTTATGTCATTATATATGCGTGGAAAAGAAAAATATTGTATAAAAGCTTATTCTAGTATTGAGGGTAATATTTAATATGGCTGGAAAAAAGAGAAACGTACAAGAAAATCGAGAATTTAGAAGTGACTGGACTGAATTCTATGCAGCTGTTGCAAATTTAATACAATTTCCAGTGTGTTTAATTCGTCAAGAAAAGTTTAATAAGAAAAAAATCAAAAGTACAAAGTCATTTTTTAAATAAACACGAAGCATTTGCAAACACTTATCGAGATGGAGAAGAAAGAAAAATGACAGCAGATCTTCAAAGGAAAACGAACTTCAGTACTGTATAAGTAAATTTTCAGATTGGATAAAATCATGTGATAGTACAACTACTAATAGTTTTGTTGCCGCTCTAGAAATAGTGAAACGATTTTGTGTAAGATTGTTTTATTAAAATGTCCGAATATGTATTTTGCAATTTTAAAAACAAAACAGAAAGAATTGCTGAAATAAAAGACACACCATTGTACGCCTAGACTGCAAGAGACAGAACTGTTTGTATGGCAGAGGATGTAACTATCAGCAGGTTAACGGATTTAAATTCAACCCCAGGATATTATATTGTCTATGACGATTCTTGCGATGTGAATAATATTGCAAAGATTGTACTTATTTCTAGATATGTTAACTTTTACGAACCTCAAAAAGAGTTACTCGATATACTGCTAACTTGCAGGACAAACTCGAGGTGAGAATATAGAATCTGCAGTTACCAAGTGTTAGAAAAATAAGAATATTGATATTAATAAAATATTATCAATTGATGTGGAAATATGCTACCAAAATTCAGATATGAAGTTCGAGTTTCTGAATATTAAGTATCGCTTGAGGAAACTTCGTGCCGAAGTTGAAAAAAGTGAAAAGAACAAATACGTGAAACAAAACTTGCCGATAATCGTGTCTTGTCTGATGCCAAAAATCGCATTTTAAACGAAGTAACTTCTTTAAAATTATTTTCAAAATTCTTTGATAATGAAACATTAGAGAAAAATTGTAGATTAAACAAATAGATACTTCCAGCAAAAAACAAAANATTAATATGTATCACTTAAGAAAATTTTAATAAAGATATTTACCTTAATTATGAAAATATTGTAGCATGATTTTTAATTTTTGGAACCTAACCCTCCTTTTCGTACTAGTTCTTTGTTTCTCATAACACGGCAATTTTTTGGAACGTAACTACCGTGTTATACAGGGGTTACCTGTATTTGTCACTGCGTATTGGTGGATGTGTGACACATGTAATAAATATGATTATAAACTTCTTTTCGTTATTAAATAAATACGCAACGTATAAAAAGCGATGTGTAAAAAACAATAATGCATGCAAGTCTTGTGAAAAAGCATGATATTATGCAAAAAATGAAATAACTATATGAGAATTCCCCAAACTTTGACGTTTAGATCCGAAAGTTTCGCTAGCACCTCACGGATAACAAGAAAGGATAAGCGTTTAATTTGAGCTTAGTAGAACCGGTAGTGTTTATTATTTTGTTTGTAAGAGCGTTTGCATTGCCGGGAAAAAATAATACAGCATTTTTGGCGATTGTTGCACTTTTCGATTGCTTATATTCCGGCAACCACTTTATAGAATTTCTTCTAATGTTGCATAGTATCTAAGAAAACAAGTATCTATCGAATGCGATATTTAGACTTAATACTCGCACTTGATGGACGAATAAATTGACCTCCGAATATCGGAATCTGATCATAACTAGTCAATCCTGTGCCCTGTGCAAGAATTTGCATTTAGGCCTATTAATTAATTAGGTTTGAAAAAATAATATAACAAATAAATGCATTTTATACCACCTTCCAAGTGGGCCCTATGCGGGGGCACCTGTTGCACCTGCCTAGTTACGGCACTGCCTGTGATTCCTGTCTAGTTATTCAGTAGATTATATATTTGGCGCGGAGTCTCTCCCATCGCTCTCGATGTGATTAATATTAGATTATTATATCGCACAGTTACATATTGGCACATGACTATTATTTTTCATATTATTATGAGGTTTTTTTTAAGATTAAATGACAAATTAACTACCTGACACATTCCGCTGTCACTTTTTCGTTAGGATAAATCAGGGTCAGATGGTGAACACGTGTCATAACTATATGAACTGAAAATTAGTGCCACGTATACAGTAAAACCTGATCAAAATGTTAACCTGCTAAAACGGAAAAAATTCTTCAAAATGCTTGTAAAAAAGTCAATGTCCGACCGTTATTTTATGTTTTTGGGCGTTATTTTTAGTTATTTATTTCCTTTTCGGAAGTCTTTTTTATTTAAGGACAAACTCGTAAGCACATGTGACAAAGTCAAAAAAGGCAGAATTAGTTTGCATCAGTGACTGAACCTGTAACGCAAAATGATGCATATTTAGGGCAGTGCAGAGCTGCACTGAACATTGGATAAACAGGCACATCCAATACACCCGCGGGATGTAGCTCCTGGTGACGAACGATGTAGACACGTCTCTGAGAAGCGATGAGTGTAAGCCAGTGTTTCTCAACCTCTAACGAATCGTCACCCCCTTCAATAAAACTGTTACGTAGTATCGTCCTCTTCACTTCAAAATTCCGATGCCGTAGGCCAAGGCAAACGCCAAATTCGTACTGCATTTAATAGACTATTGACTAATATAATGTTATTTGTTTAATTATTGTACGATATAATGAATATAATATCTAATTATTCTTAATATAATGTTTCACTATATCCCCCAGAAAATTGTTTTTCGTTTCCCCCAAAATATAAATTGTTACAAATCGCCTCCTCAACAAGGAAAAACGCACACATGGGGGCGATATCGCCCACTTTGAAAAACACTGGTGTAAGCTGTATACTTTGATGTATGTCTTTTTTTTTGAGGTGGTGGTGAAATTTTCGATTTGATATTATATGAAGTACGATTTTCTTTGAATGATTGTTGATTCTTTTTGTTATTTAGTAAATTTGTTAAATATTGAATTAGTTGGTACAATTAACTTTTTGTTTTTTTTATTTCAATATAATAAAAATTATATTAATTGTGAACTGTTACCTATATGTGATTGTTAGATTATTATTATTGTTGCTGCTTTTGATTTTAAAAGTCCAGGCCTGGTAGTTAAACCCTAACATTGTGTAACTTCCTTTTTGTTACATGCTGCCATTTTTCATGTTAAGTAAACCTTCTGAAACCGGAAAAATAGTTGGTTTACAGAGGTTTTACTAGAGAGTTTGCGGCCGACGATTTTAACGCGAAAACGTGTACGTCGGACGTTTAGCGCAGCCTTCCTGTAAGCCTGGAAGTTTAACAATGGCGTTTGGAACGTCAGTAGAATCATGCTCAACGTTCCAAATGCCATTGTCAAACTTCTAAGCTCACAGGAAGGCGGCGCTGAACGTCTGACGTACACGTTTTCGCGTTGAAATCGTCTGCCGCAACCTCTCTACTGTATTGGGTTATTCGGAAGCTATGGTTGCTGCTCGTGCTGTTTATGCGCAATTGATGTATAAATTGAATATTTCTGTTTCTCATTTTAAAATATTTTTTTACACATGTTTATGTTTACAGTAGCCTCGAAAATTTTAACATCAGCTTACGACTTTTATTTCTTTCACGTAATACTTTCAGAATGTTGAATAAAGAGTCTAACCTGTAATCTGTGAAAAAATAATAATGGAATAGGTTCCGGTAGATGGCTTATAAATGTACTATTCACCAACTAACCCACACTTCTAAAGGTGAGACTTAGGAAAACATTATACATCAAACTTCTCTGAAGCGAAACCTGCCTGAGCAGAAAAAATTACTTTCATCCGGGCGATTTATAATAGTTCTATGAATTTTATAAATTAATTTTTTAGAATTGAATAATTTGCGAATAATTTCCATTATATTTCACAATTACATCAATTATAAATAAATTATTTTTGCCAAATTTCAAAATTTATAACGTATTCGAAATTATAAGTCAAAAAGCGAAAAATTCATGTTCCACATTCAAAACTAAACGACAAAATGACTACGTGGTGATAAAATAGAATACAATTTGTTTTTAATTAAAAATTTAGTTTATTTTATCATATCACTATCACATTTCATTTCGTATAACATTTAAATTCAAATACTCTCTGTGCTACTGTAAGGACCTAGCCGAGGTCCGAATCATGTAAATCGCGATATTCCTATGTTTAAATAATAACGATAGATTAAAAATGAGAGGGGGAGAAAAATCCCATAACTTAAACAACGGGATATGTAGACAAAATGTGGACAACGAGTCTCGGATGACTCGAACACGTGTTAAACGAACTGTCAATGTCAGAATGAAAAGTTATAATTCAGAGTCAAGTGGTCATATGCAGGTAGAACTTTGACCCCAGCGCTCATAAACAGTCGATCTAGGGAAACAATTTCGGAAAAGAGGAAAAGATTTAAGAGAGATAAATCATTGCATATGATCGTTCGAGTACCCAGATGACAGAAATCGCGAGAAACGGAGCTAAATTATGAGCGCGAGTCTTGCACTTTTGTCAACAATCCCCAAGAACAATCGACAGAAAGGCGTCGAGCGAACACCTGGAATCGGACCTTTCCCGTGACCCGAGTCGGTCTCGGTTTTCCCCAAAACAAAAGTGAGACCAATCGGGAAGCGAGGAAGGGGACGAGGGGCTAATCAGAAGTCTGAATAGTGGGAGAAAAAACTATAAAAATCGGAAAATCAAGGTCAAGAGAGCGCTCCTCCGACTCCACGAAAGCTAGTGACTTCTATTGTGGTGTGTCGTCGCAAAGAACTGTGAACTCCGCCGCTTTCACCTCCAGATCGTCCGCCTAGATCCGTGACCTCATCTCGTCCGCCCCGGGGCTACGACCGACGCCGAAGTTATCACCTCTCCTCAACGTCGAGAGAAGAAACTAAGGAAGGACTGTCGATTGTCGATGTAAGCATAAATGATAACCAATAAACGGCTTTCTTGTGTAAAACACTTGTCATCTTTTACCTCCTCCGTCACAGCCCACATACAACCTTCCCTTAGGTCCATCCTGACGCGGGATTAATAGATCCCACCTAAGAGACGGCA
>NW_019386000.1:708604-711168 GCF_000671375.1 Centruroides sculpturatus | reverse complement strand
CCAATATATTCACTCTGCGTTGTTTATATATTAAGTTCTATGGAATTTAACAAAAATTCCATCGAATTTAATTTATAAATAACACAGATTAGATATAGCTAACATATTAGCCATATGCTTAATGTCCTATATATAGAATGCCCTGTAATTGATATAAAATAATAATAAATCTATATATATAATCGAGACGAGTTGATAATAATAATAAGCGCAGAGCCCAAACGGTTAGGAGTTGAAAGCTGAAATTTGGTACACAGTTAGGGTACGTCACGAGAATGTACAGTACACTAAGAAAGGATTTTTCGAAATTGTCCCCCGGGGGAAAGAGGGACAAGATTAATCTCAACACTTCCATCAACAATAGAAGTGTTAAGTAACAATGAAAGTGTCAACAATGGAAGTGTTAAGAGAAAGAGACGTTTTAAGAGAAAGTGCAGTTTTTTTTCTCGTTTTTGCAGGAAATCGAATATATTTTTAGACCCATCTAAAAATTCTCTAATTAGTCTGGAAACGGGGGACCCAATTCTTGCATTCTGTGAAAACTGGTAAGGTTGACTATAACGTAATAATCTTAATCTTCGCTATCGTTACTTTTGCCCGAGCAACGCCGGGCCTACCTGCTAGTTTTATTATAAACCTTGTCAATAGTTTTTTCTCTTTTAATATTAATATATGTAAATATATTACAATAAGTTACGTAAGTCTCTTTGTAAAGTTAATCATAAAACGTTAATTAATTATAACTCATTAATACTCCCGTTTCATAAAAATTACCAAAAAATATATTTAATAAATTTCGTTATATTTAAGTGAATTCCGCCGTGAGAACTTCAATTAATTTCTCGCCATTCCTTAACATCTTACAAGTTCCGAATCAGAAATATTTAAAACAGACGATCGACTCGATGGCGACAAATACTCGGTCGCCATTTTGTCCACTTCATCGGCCTACCACAACTACCTTTTATCTTATTATTTACGAGATATTTTACGATATCGTAACTTACGATTGGAAGTTTTGGTCAATTCTGGTCCAGTTCACGTTTCAGTTAATAAATTCGCGGAAGAAATTTTCATGAAACTTAAAACTTTTTCATACTAACCGTTAACTTTGAATTCGATACTCTTGAAGACGATGGCGTNTTTTATAAATTAATTTTTTAGAATTGAATAATTTGCGAATAATTTCCATTATATTTCACAATTACATCAATTATAAATAAATTATTTTTGCCAAATTTCAAAATTTATAACGTATTCGAAATTATAAGTCAAAAAGCGAAAAATTCATGTTCCACATTCAAAACTAAACGACAAAATGACTACGTGGTGATAAAATAGAATACAATTTGTTTTTAATTAAAAATTTAGTTTATTTTATCATATCACTATCACATTTCATTTCGTATAACATTTAAATTCAAATACTCTCTGTGCTACTGTAAGGACCTAGCCGAGGTCCGAATCATGTAAATCGCGATATTCCTATGTTTAAATAATAACGATAGATTAAAAATGAGAGGGGGAGAAAAATCCCATAACTTAAACAACGGGATATGTAGACAAAATGTGGACAACGAGTCTCGGATGACTCGAACACGTGTTAAACGAACTGTCAATGTCAGAATGAAAAGTTATAATTCAGAGTCAAGTGGTCATATGCAGGTAGAACTTTGACCCCAGCGCTCATAAACAGTCGATCTAGGGAAACAATTTCGGAAAAGAGGAAAAGATTTAAGAGAGATAAATCATTGCATATGATCGTTCGAGTACCCAGATGACAGAAATCGCGAGAAACGGAGCTAAATTATGAGCGCGAGTCTTGCACTTTTGTCAATCCCCAAGAACAATCGACAGAAAGGCGTCGAGCGAACACCTGGAATCGGACCTTTCCCGTGACCCGAGTCGGTCTCGGTTTTCCCCAAAACAAAAGTGAGACCAATCGGGAAGCGAGGAAGGGGACGAGGGGCTAATCAGAAGTCTGAATAGTGGGAGAAAAAACTATAAAAATCGGAAAATCAAGGTCAAGAGAGCGCTCCTCCGACTCCACGAAAGCTAGTGACTTCTATTGTGGTGTGTCGTCGCAAAGAACTGTGAACTCCGCCGCTTTCACCTCCAGATCGTCCGCCTAGATCCGTGACCTCATCTCGTCCGCCCCGGGGCTACGACCGACGCCGAAGTTATCACCTCTCCTCAACGTCGAGAGAAGAAACTAAGGAAGGACTGTCGATTGTCGATGTAAGCATAAATGATAACCAATAAACGGCTTTCTTGTGTAAAACACTTGTCATCTTTTACCTCCTCCGTCACAGCCCACATACAACCTTCCCTTAGGTCCATCCTGACGCGGGATTAATAGATCCCACCTAAGAGACGGCATCCTTACACAGTTGCCGTGAAGTGGGTTTCAAAACCCTTTTCTTTCCCCGGATCGGCCATCTTACACTGGCGTCAGAAGTGGGATATTTTATGCCCAATCTAAACCAGTTCTAATTTTACATTGGTGTCAGAAGCTCGGGATAATTTTTGTCCCATAACATTTGAGTAAGTGGCCGACGAAAAGT
>NW_019386000.1:680941-704537 GCF_000671375.1 Centruroides sculpturatus | reverse complement strand
CCAATATATTCACTCTGCGTTGTTTATATATTAAGTTCTATGGAATTTAACAAAAATTCCATCGAATTTAATTTATAAATAACACAGATTAGATATAGCTAACATATTAGCCATATGCTTAATGTCCTATATATAGAATGCCCTGTAATTGATATAAAATAATAATAAATCTATATATATAATCGAGACGAGTTGATAATAATAATAAGCGCAGAGCCCAAACGGTTAGGAGTTGAAAGCTGAAATTTGGTACACAGTTAGGGTACGTCACGAGAATGTACAGTACACTAAGAAAGGATTTTTCGAAATTGTCCCCCGGGGGAAAGAGGGACAAGATTAATCTCAACACTTCCATCAACAATAGAAGTGTTAAGTAACAATGAAAGTGTCAACAATGGAAGTGTTAAGAGAAAGAGACGTTTTAAGAGAAAGTGCAGTTTTTTTTCTCGTTTTTGCAGGAAATCGAATATATTTTTAGACCCATCTAAAAATTCTCTAATTAGTCTGGAAACGGGGGACCCAATTCTTGCATTCTGTGAAAACTGGTAAGGTTGACTATAACGTAATAATCTTAATCTTCGCTATCGTTATCTTTGGCCGAGCAACGCCGGGCCTACCTGCTAGTTTTATTATAAACCTTGTCAATAGTTTTTTCTCTTTTAATATTAATATATGTAAATATATTACAATAAGTTACGTAAGTCTCTTTGTAAAGTTAATCATAAAACGTTAATTAATTATAACTCATTAATACTCCCGTTTCATAAAAATTACCAAAAAATATATTTAATAAATTTCGTTATATTTAAGTGAATTCCGCCGTGAGAACTTCAATTAATTTCTCGCCATTCCTTAACATCTTACAAGTTCCGAATCAGAAATATTTAAAACAGACGATCGACTCGATGGCGACAAATACTCGGTCGCCATTTTGTCCACTTCATCGGCCTACCACAACTACCTTTTATCTTATTATTTACGAGATATTTTACGATATCGTAACTTACGATTGGAAGTTTTGGTCAATTCTGGTCCAGTTCACGTTTCAGTTAATAAATTCGCGGAAGAAATTTTCATGAAACTTAAAACTTTTTCATACTAACCGTTAACTTTGAATTCGATACTCTTGAAGACGATGGCGTGGACGGCGAAGAGTTCGTCTGGATGCAAAAATAAGTTTAAAAGTTAGGACCAAAAATTTAATAAAATTTAAAAATATTAATTCATTTCGAAGAGTATATAATATTAGTAATTATTCAGTCGGAGGACTTTTTAAATATTGGATTTTTCTTAATTTCTCTTAATAAAATCTGTTTACTAGTTTACGTTGTTTTTACTCAATCTAATGCTTAAAAAAATATACTCCAGCTGCAAATAGAAAAGAATTTCTTTAAAATATTTTACATTTTTCAATTTGTACCGATAAAATATTTCGTGATTATTGGTATTCGAACCGAATTTCAAAGTCTTGTTGTCGAGGTTAATTACGTTTAAATCGCATAATTGTGAATCATATTCGCTTTTTCCCCTGTATATCCGTTTGTTTTTAACCCGAATAATTCTTTTCATCCCGGGAAATTTCGCAAATTCTTTAAAAGGCATCTTTTTTCTTATTTTGTGTTAAGGTTGAAGAAATTTTGCATATAGAAAGTATAATTAAGCAACCCTCGTGACAAACTTCATGACTCATCAAGAATAGACCGCTGACGTACTGGTACACACTGATGTACCGTGTACTACTACTTGAATCGCATTCGCGTCTATAAAATATGCGAAATTGATTTTAAAAATGTTTTGACATATAATTCGCGAATTTCCATCGAAATTAGAAGGTGTTGATGTCAGAACGATCAGTCATTTTAAAACAAGGACTGATAGGTGTGGTCTCTGTCAAATATCAGTCTATGGTAATAATCGAAAACATTAATTTCTCTTTAATGATAAATGATTTTACTTTTTAATTATTGTTGTTAATATATAAAAGTTTAACGGTTTTTATTATTATTTTACACTACTCAGGAATGAAATCGCAACACCAGAAAAAATGCGCGTATCCATATGAAAATTGCAGGACCGATAAAGATGACAAAGATATTTAAATGATTGAAAAAACAAACAAATATATACAACAGATACTTGTTTATTAAGTAGCGAATATGACCCTTACGGGCAGATGTATTGATACATTCCGCTGTAAGGCGAGGCATACTATCAATCAGACGATTAATGGTTGCCTGAGATATCCCTTGCCGAACTGCGTCCATTGCGATGAGTATGTCGTCTACAGTATGTGACGGTTGTCCTGTCCTGTCCACCTCACGTCGGGCGAGGTCCCACATGTGAGGTCCCAAAAATGAGTTGAAATTAAACATTTATTATTAGAAATTTATTAAAACGAAACTAGAAAAAAAATCGGCCATTGTTAAAAACCGATCAAAGATCGAATTAGTTGTTCTAGTCATATGAAACCGCGACGAGAGAAAAAAAACTCCATTGATGTAAACAGAACGCGATAATTATAAATGATTTATAATTGTAAACGAACGACCTCCAGTAGAGATGGACCTTTGACAAGTCGCTCGTATACAAATAATTAGAACATAAAAATTTTGAAAAGAGGAAAGGTTAATGACGAAAAGGGACATCGCGTCGAGACGTTAAATTTCAAAAACGTCACAGACTAGACAACAATGGTGTAAAATATGAGCGCAAGTTTCAAAGTTCCATCAACATTTTGCATCCAGAGTAACGGATGGTGTCAAGTAGATTCTTCGAAGCGGATCTTTCTGGTGACTCAAACAGGAATCGTCTTTCGCTTAGAGACAGACGAGAGACCAATCGAGGAGCGAGAAAAAAGGGACGTGGAGCCAATCAGAAGAAAACAAAACACCGAACGGAGCTGTTAATATCGGCATGATAGCTCCGTTATTAGCTGCCCGATAGTTCGGCAGTTCGTTTGGCTTCCACAAATACATATTGATTATTGACTATCTGTGACAAGCAAAGCAAACATAAGAAGCAAACATTTAAAAAACTAATAAGCAGGCTTAGAATTAATAAATACAAATGTACTCTGACAGCTTATGTGTTAAATTGAGCACAGTTGAATTTTTTATTATCGCAGGGTAGAGATCTGAACTTGCGACATTAAACTTATGCTACTGTTTGCTAAAAGAAGATCTTTTTAGAACGAAACTGCATAATAAATGTAGTTACTGTGTATATTTCGTCATTCGAATCAATTCATACGAAGCCAACCGGTGGTATATTGGATAAAACAACCGAACATTGACAGTTGGTTTTCGGTTTGCATTTCATTAATGGCTCGCTTGAAGTAGTTTTTTTTCAGTTTTGCACGCGTACCTAACACTTATATTAACATTAATAGAATACTTAAATAGAACCAGGAATAAATTGGGTTGATTGGATTGTCTTAAGCAATAAATTTTTGTTGTCAATGTTCTAACTTAACTTACGTTACTTTGCTTTTAGTATAGATATGTAATGTAATGGTATAGTAATTAATAATAAAGTAGCGTAATAAATACTATAGTCTATTTATCATAACTTGGCACCTAGTGTAAACAAAGATTTTGTCGTATTAATCTGCCGGAGATTTTCATTGGTCAAATCACAATCGGAAGTGACTAGACACGTGTTGACCAGTTAATCCGTTTTCTCTGCACGTGGTAATTAAAGTAGGTCAGAGTGGTTACAACAATTTAAAAGTTATCGAGATAATACTTAAGTTAAATAGTAAAACTTATACTAAAAGTTATTATAGCCTACTTTGACATTTTTACATAGCCGTTTAAATTATTTTCATCGTCATCGTCATCGTCATGCGGTCCAGACAAAAAAACGTCGGTTAACTTCTTCGGATTTAACCTATAAAGTCTCATCAATTTTTTGAAGAAATATTCTAAAAAATTGACCTTTTAAAAGAATATTAATTCCTTCTGTTGGCATTACACAATGAGCCATTTCGCTATAACTTTAATCGTTTCCATTCTGCTTGAGATTTATCCGCATTCCAAGTTTCGCAGCGATACGACAACTCCTTCTTGGTGTGCTAATTTTTATGGCTTGATTAAATTGGTTTGAGACGAACTTTCGGTTGGAATGAAAATGAAGGTCTACTTTAAGAGTTAGTGCTTTAAATTAAAGATGCTTTAGATACCATTTCTAGATGTAAGGCTCGAGTCACTAAAGTGAAAGGATGTTCCGATATATATATAACTAAACAGAATGGTCACATATGTCAGGTGTGTTTTTGTAATCTAATCCGGTAAGAATGTTGGGGTGAGATTTTCCCGACTAGAGAGGGGGAACTAGTGCATTCCTTCTGGTGTGGTCGGTAAGTGCTGACCAATAGCAAAAGTGTATTTTAGCTATATTTTGGATATTTTTAACAAATAAATTAGGATAATAAAATACATATACAAAGATAAATTACATTCATGTCAGAAAATTGCAATTTGATAATATCTTTTATTATTTCACATATAATTATATAATTTATATAAATAACAAGATTATATAAATTTCTATATATGAATATATGTACGACAAAAAATTTCGTTTCATCTCTATATTATACTTTTAAAATCAGTTCATTTTAGTTTCCACCAAATTCTATTTGACATAGAATAAAGAACATTTTTTTATTATTATTAACATAATAAACTTGTAATAAAGTAATTGATATAATGTAAAAATATGCTTGGCTTCGTGTTTCCTTCTCTATAATTTTAGCACTTATAATAGTTTGTGCTTCAAAACAGCGTTCTATTTTTTTAAATAGAACAATTTGCGTGAAATTCAGCAACGAGTTGCCTAACTATCTCGGCAACATTTAATGGCGTCATCAGTTACGCTATTTTATTATTAAAATGTTTATATTTTTAATTATTATAAATGGGCAAAAAGTTTAATTTTGAGAGTGGAGGTATTATCACAAAAAAAAATTGACAACGCACGTCATTAAGTCCGACTCTAATGCAGATACATACGACCCCAGTTATCTTCCCACTGTTTCGACCATCAATCACTAAAATTTAACATCATAAATTCCTCTAATCAATAGGAATTTCAAAAATTTTCCACACGGGATTTATTATATGTCTTTTTTCATACAGTTTGTAGGAAGAGAAAAAACCCTACTTTTCTGTTTTTTTATTTCTTTCACTCTGTTTATGGATGTTTATAATAAGAAAGAAACTGCATCATTTTAACAATAATGTAGGAACTGAACATAATTTGCCAATATGTAGTTCTTATTTTAATTAACCAGTTACTTTCCCGGTTGTTATAACAGAAAGAAACTATAACAATAATGCAAAAATGAGCCAGATTTTTACACTTTCGGATTTAGAGCACTTTGAAATGCCGCAAAATGCAAAAAAAATTCGCACTTAATTTCTATATGTATATATAGATGTTAATTTATGTGTGAGGGAAACGTTCGAACGATTTTGTTTATTCTATTTGAAGAATACTAACTCCTAAGATTTTTGTTAGAAATTTCTGAAATTTTGCAGGGTAGTTTGCTTATTAAATGTACTGATAATTTTATTATTGTTTATTAGGTTTTATATTTTATATTGTTTATTAGGTGTACTGATGCTGTTAAATTTTGGTAGTTAAAAGTCGAGGGGATGAGAAGTTAATGGGAGTAGTGTGTATCTTTCGCAGGATCGGCTTTATGACGATTTTACTAGTTATTAGATTTGTAATTCCTTTTATGTTACTTATTCCCTCCAAATTGTTGTTTTTACCATTTTATAATATTTAAAAATATAAAAATTTTTATTAAAATATAATAACAGATAATGCCAAAAGAAATGTAAATGTTTCCGGGAAAGTTGTGAAACTCGTTGCTGGTTTATCCTACTTTAACCTTTTGAATGGAGATAGAGTTAACATAATAAGTTAAATATAACATACCTCTTAATGTTTTCACAATTATCTTCTAATTCGACTAATTTTCGTTTTCGAATTTTATCCTTTTCTTTTTCCTTTGTGTGCGTGGGAGATTTAGGAATTTTGGCGACTATACTGTCTCTCTTCTACACAGACAACAATTTCTTCGATGGATAGTCAAGGGAACTGCCTTTTATGAGGTAGTCTTTTTCTTACGCGCATGACTCCTTAAATTACAACTGTCAAAACAAGACCGTTACTCTAGCAACACGTGACCGAAGTTGGACTGTTTACATTTTAAAAACACGATTAAATAGGCCTTCTCTATGCATTCATAAGTGCGTTTTAAAAACGTTATATTAACCATATTACACGTGATTTTATAGCTGCAAATTGTCACGTGTGCTGGACACGTGTCATTACCGAGTTTCTTAAGGCTGCACCTCTTGTTTGCTGCTACAACGGGAACAATAGTAATGAGTTTACTTGTCTTTCTTTGTGACTTGCTTTAAATCCCGAATAAACATTAATTAATTAATTAATTAATGTTCATTCGGGGATTAATTAATGTTTAATTAATTAATTAATTGTTTGATAAAATACCGATTGTGGTGCATGTGTCCCGTTCTAGAACTTAGAAATACATATATATAAATATTATTATATTATAATATATATTAGTACAGTACGGTAATAATAATAAAAAAATAATTAGAAATACATGTTAATCTACGTTATTAAAGTTCGGTGTCGACAGAAATTAAGTTAATCCAAGATGACGATGCCTGAAATACAGATCCCATTTGTGCTTTTAATGCGGAAACGACTTTTTTAGGGTTCCGTATTACCCACAAATTCAAACCATGTAACAGTGTTTGTAAAAGTTTAAAAGAGGCATTGAGTACGGTAAGGTACAAGAACATGGCCGAAGAAAGCTGCAAAATTTTATCAGGTGCACAAAACAACTTTCCTAATATTCTCTTCGCAAGCAGACATTCAGCTGGTAGGTTCCTAAACTAGTGATTCCTAAAGTTTTTCGATCCACCTCCGCCTGTAATCCATAAAGTTATACCCAACGCCCCAAACCCATTTCTTTTATGAGAAAGGCTTGGAAATATTGTTATAGAAACTTATTTTATGAAACTTCCACTTTGTTTCCTTACTATAATTGTTCTCCAAATCTGAAAAATATTAAGGGCGATTTCCCTTCACACGCGTTTTAAAAGAAAGAGCTTGTCAGTGACCCCTACGGTCACCCAACCTCCACTACCCCTGCCGCCTACTTTCTTCTTTTCACTTTTCTAGATTTACCAGTTCTAATTGGAGAAGCTCTGCGTTTAAAAATGAGGTCACCCTGACACAGGGCACGTCCCTAGAATACTTATTGCCCGTGTAGAAGAGAGACAGTGTAGCCGTTAAAATTCCTAAACTTCCGACGCACATAGAGGAAAAAAGGGAAAGAAATTCAAAAACAAAGGAAAATATCGCCAATTTAAAAAAATAATTGTGAAAACATTAACAGGTATATTATATTTAATTTATTATGTACACACACTCTTTCTCTATCTCCATTCGATAGGAAAATTCGATATTAGGATAAACCAGCAACGAGTTGCACAACTTTCTCGGAAACATGTAAAATTTTGATAATTTTAAGGGTATGGATGAGTTTTATATAAAAAATTAGAATTGCTAATAACGAGTACAATCGTCATTAAGTCCCGACCCCAATGCAGATACAGTACATACGATCCCCATTAGCTCTCAACCCCGTCGATATTCAATTATCGAAATTTAATAGCATGAATGCACCTAATGGAAGAAATAAAATCGAGGGAGAAGTGGATAAATAAAATAGCTGAAGACTTAAGTAAAATGATTGACGATGTAACAACGGTATTTTCCAGATGAGATGGCTTCTAAGAACCATATTTGTTTACCATATATCACGTGGGTTTCGTTGCTACAAACTAACACGTGAGTTGGTGACGTGCTACCCTTGGACTTTCTTCTATTATTAACCTTGAGTGTGTTTGCTATTCTTACTGCTACAACACGAACAATAGCACCGAGTGAGTTTATTTCTCTGTCTTTGTTACTCGCTCTAAAATTTGAGTAAAATTAATATGAATATTTACTAATTGATCTTGATTGATGATATATATTCAACTAGGGCAGGTTAGTGTTTCCTATTATATGAATTTTATTTATTTCTTTAAACGAATGTAAATTCAAACTCGAACGTTTTAAAATCTTTCATTAAAAACAGATTGTTGACATACGAGAATATCCTAAATTGAAAAATGAAGATAAAATTAGAGCCAGAAAATGAATATTTAGAATTTACATTTAACCGAGGTGATGAAAAGTTTCAAGTTTTAAAGAATTGCAAGAAAGAATTTAATACGGATAACAAAAAGTTCTGTAGAAGAATTAAATCAGAATCTTCAGAATATAAAAATATACAGGTGAGTAAAATGTACTTTTGTATACGACTCTAGTGTTGTTTCAAAGCGTCACTTGGAAACTTTCTACGTTTACATTACTCCTTCCAAAATTTTAAAATAAACTTTGTCTAATTAAATTCATGACTACGAGGGAAAATGTTGCGATTTTAATGAAAGAAAAGTCAGCCGAACCCCAAAGAATTCATCATGTCTACATATAAAAACTGTCAAACGGACATTAATTAATGAGACAGTTGTCTTCAGTTGCCTTTATTACGCTAATTGATTTACATTTATTTAATTTTCGTTACTATTTATTGGTTATTATTTGCAGCAGTTACCCGACTTCATTTGTGGTAATAACTAGGCTAATATTTTTAAATTTTAGACCTGTAGATTCCCTCTGTAGACAGTCTTCTCGTCTGTCTTTTTTTATTCCCGAAAACAAAGTTATGTAGATGAAAATCGAAAACTTATGAATCGGAGGGCCGATTAACCGTAGTCACGTAATTTTTAAATAAAAATATGATTAAAAATTGTAGCTAATATTAACGATTTTTAAACCTGAATAACTATGAATAATTATAAATAATAGAATTGATTAATTAAATAATACAGTTGAGTTGATTATTCTTTATCCAATTGAAATTATTAAAAGACACATATCAACAGTGGCGCGTTATAAGTTAATGGGACCAGGGCAAATTTCAATTATTTGACCCTTCAGGAAGTGAAGGGGAAGGAAGGGGTTGATCTTTAGTAAACGTTCGTTTATTTCATTAAATTTTGTACTGTTTATGCATTTTATTGTATGTCTTGTTTCTATTTATTGTATTTATCCTTCGTAAAGTTATGAAGGTTTTTAAAAAGGGTCGAGTCTTGTTGGACGTTTGAAGAAAAAGAGGGGGTTACGGAAACTTGGAGAAACTGGAACAATGGGAAAGGGAAAGTAAAAATGTGAAAAAAATGCAAGGGTAATTTATGGACAGCTCCAAAATATCACATTCATTGTAAGTCAGAGCTGAACTTATTCTAATTACAAATAACAAAAATATCATTAAATAGTTAATAAGAACGAGTCGAAATAGATATTTTGTATGTTTTATATCATATGAATCGGGTAAGAGACTAATTTAATTATAATTTATTAAAATTTTTGTATTTTGAAGCTTTTGAGTGAAGAAGTGTAATTTTAATAGAAAAAGAATTCAATATTTTATATCTAGAGAGAGTGAGATTATGGATTTTGACGTTTAATAAATTAGAAATTGTCATTTTGACCTATTCATTTGGAATGAGGATGCTCCAAATTTTAATCAAGTAAATTAATTTTTAGAATAAAACAATAACAGGTAATGCAGATGAAATATAATTATTTCGAAGGAATTTATCGATCAAACGAAATTTTATATTTCTGTTTAAATATTTTTTTATTTATTTTTTTGTAAAATTATACTTGTGTGATTTTGTAACATAATTTTTGTATCGTTTCAGATAAGTACTTATGAAAATTTAAATTCAAGAAATAACAGAAATAATTCCAATATTTGGAGTAATTCTGATTTTAATAGTGAAATAGGTAAGAGGCTTTGTACTTTTAAGGGTGCGACTATGCAGACGCGAGCGAGCGAGAATATGTGGCGAGAAGAGGCGAGACGCGATAAATATCAAAACCTGTCAGATATGTGCGAGAACGAGAAATTCGCTCTCGCCAGCGTTATTTTTCGCTTCTCGTTTGTGCATGGTTTTCCTTTGCGAAAATTAAATCGCAAGCAACCTCTCGCTCGCTCTAAATTCGGGTCTGCACAGTCGCACCCTAACACTATAAAAATATGTTTCTAGTTATTAGAAGAACAGTTAAAGCGTAAATATAAATAAATTTATATTTATATAAATGTGAGCCCGCAGTGTTAAAAATTAGTTTTTTCGAAAGTTGATTGTAAACATCCGCCGACAGAAAAAACTCTCCGTGCAGAGTATCGGATCGGATGTCATCGTTAGTATCAACAATCCAGTGAGAAAGTTGACACTTAGGTGTCAAAGAATGCAAGTCATCGTCAACATAGGACGATCTCGTGACTTTTTTCCCACTATAATGCTATAAAAGCGACAGCCACCGGAAGCTCGAGGCAATCGTCACAGGAAGTTATTCTTGAGCTAGTGTCCATTTTAGTCTTCCGTTCGATCAAGTCTGAGAAGACGACGATAGAAAACATTGAAAACTTTCACTACTTCTATAACCGAACTGATCGTCGCATATAACTCTCCATCCACACATAGAGGCTATTATGAACGGCCTGAGAACTCTCTCTCTCTCCGGCAATAGGCATGGCTGCTATAGAGTAGCTCAGTTATAATTACGAATTAATCTAAACGCATTTAGCCCTATATTACCTATATATATTTATAAATGTGTTCAGCTTTATATAGCCTCTTATATTTTATAGTTAGTTATATTCATTAAACCTTTATTTTGTTATGTTAACCTGTCATCTGTTTTATTCGGAGACCCAAACACCTGTCAACTTACCATTCGACCTTCCCATTCGCTTTTGCCCTCCTATCGCCACCCGACGACACCGAGGTCGGGTTTTAACAACCCGTACCGATTAAGTGGTTAACAGGGCATACCCCCTATAGCCTCCCGCTTATCTCACGTAAATATTAAGTTAATAGCCGTAACCGAATGGTCGGCATCAAGTCGGCGATGCGTACGTCAGGAGAGTAAGACCGAGTATAGGCATCTTCAGTTAGTTTTGGTCTGAATCTAGAAACTATTATTCATGACCCATCATCTCATTTTACTTTATCTTTGATCATAAATTCGTCATCAAAATGTTTAATATACACAACACTGTTTTTAGAAAGAGAAAAGTCATTACGTGGTATAGCTTTAATTCACTTATTAATCATTTCTGGACTTTAGCGAAAAGAAAAACTGCTGTATACTCTGTAGATGAGTAATTGAATTTACTGCCAGTCACACAGCTGCTTTCAGGCATCTATTAAGTAAATATCTATATTTAAATTCTTTTCACTTATAATGTAGAACAGTGGTTCCCAATCTTTTTTCATTAGCGTACCCCGTGACATGTCGTATTTCCAGACTGTACCCCTCATTTAATGTTAATTTTACATATTGTAACTTTAAATTGAAGAAAAAAACTTTAAATGAAAATATGTATAATAAAGTTGTGATTGTTGCAAGGAACATATTTTACCTAATGATTTTTTAATATTATTAGTTTGTGATACATAATATATTATTTTTTCTGCCATAATAACTAACTTTTTTCTGTACCCCTAAACAACCTATCGCGTATTCCTAGGGGTACGCGTACCACAGGTTGGGAATCGCTATATTAGAGCAATAATGAAGCTCCCGTTATCAATAAAAAAAATCTTAACAGCGATTGACTAAGATTTTTAATTGCTCTACATCCATTCTTGGCATATCTACGATGCTATTTACTAAGGATTATGGATGTTATTTTGTAACTTTCATTATCATGCAGTTATAGAACTAAGACAGAATTGGAACAGGGTTAAATCATAAGATAAATATACATACGAGCATGAAAAATAGGGCTTTCATACAAACAAGACTGATCAAATATCATCAGTATTAAAAAAGATTTTTTTTTTTTACAAAAATCAAGCATATTAATTCTAAAAGAACGTTTAATTGAGTTTAATTGAATTAAATAAAATCTTTTATAAAAAGATTATTTTATAAAGAAGCATTTTCATTGACATTGTCATTGACATTGCTCAAGGTGACCTGATTCATTATTATCTCTTGCGTAAGTTTTTAAAAGGAGATGGACAAGTTACTTGTTGATCTATATTTATTTTTCACAACATTAAAAAATGCTATAAATTAACGAATAAAATTTATTATTTTTCACAAAATTAGAAAGGAAAAAATAAAATAAAACAAGAGTAAGTAACGGAAATTCGCGGAAGGCCTTCAATCGAGACGAATTTCTACGAAGAAAGTCTCGACTTTTATATATCATCGTGGCATTTGTGAAAAGTCCAGATTTAATTCATGCAGATTGGAATAAATTCATTTAAAGAATATGATCGATAGATATTCACGAGTTACATTATTTAAATAGAAATTTCCGTTATTCATTTACTTGTTATGTAATGAGGTCCGAATAAAGTGGTTTAACTTTATGTTGTTGGCCTGGTAAATAGTCTCCGATATAAATGTTAATTGGTTGAATACGATATAAATTGGTTGAAGATTCAAAGTGTAGAAATCTAAGAATTGTCTGTTCTTTCGCATAATAGGAACTATACCTTTTACGCAATGTGACCTTACTCTTAAATGTTGCATAGTGATGAGTATAAATATAACGTGACTATTTATGAATCGTTTTAAATTAAAAGGATTTTTCCTGTCTTTGTTTTTAATGTCATTTGCTTTACATATTAAATATATCCATCTAAAAAAAAAAAAGGGATAATTTTCTTCTTGAATTGTTCCCAATGCGTTAATGACAATTCGTTGACACATTTTTTTTTCTATAAATTCGCACATTTTTCTTAACGTTTACACGTGCGATTATTAAATATTTAACTTAGAAAAAATGATAATAATTTCGTTCCATAATTTCCAAGTGTTTTGAAATTAATAAGCCTACATTTATACATAATTAATGTTTATTTTTATCTTGGTTGAAAAGTAGATCAAGATTATAAATTATATTTTTTGATTGTAATTGCATTTTAAGCCAATCTTAATGGCTTAAATTTTACAAAATTTGATATAAAGTAGAACAATTTACTCGACTTTAAATAGAAAGATGAGGCAATTTATTCATGACTTTTTAAATCTTGCAATAAAGTTAAAAATTTTTTTAAAATAATACACAGAGAAATATTGATTTTGCATTAAAATTTCTATCCATGAGTTATTTGTTATGTTTATTACACAAACCATTTATTAATCTTGCCAAATAAAAACATGTAGAATGTCCATTGAACCTAATTTTGGAGTAATCGCATTAGCCTCAATTCGTATGAAAGTGGAAGGTAATCAAATTTGCATGTTGTGAAAGAGTTATAATGCATTTACAGAAATTAATCTTTAAAAATGTTAATCTTTTATGATTAATTTTAAAGAATAAAATTGAACTTCTAATTCCAAGATTGATAACAACAGTTTATAAGTTATAGAATCAATATGAAGTAAGATATTGAAGTTATCTGAGACCTTAAGAACATGTATAGAAAAGATGTAAATTGAAATTTCTTATGATAAACAGTAAAATAAATCTATTTTTATTAATATTTTTATAAAAATAATAAAAATGCATGAATAAATGTAATAAAAACATACTTTTTTTCACTGTTTATCATATGAAATTTTAATTTATATAATTTTGGAGCTCCTGTGTATGATTCAGGAATTAGATCAAATAGGGTCTTGCTAACCCCTCTCTATCCTTATATATAAATTCAGAATGATGTTTAGTTTCTAGAATTATAAATACTTAAAATTTAGTCATCAAATTTTTGTGTTATTTTATAAAATTATAGTGAAAATAATTAGTTATACATTTCACAAAATATTAAAATTTTATATTAATCTATTATATTTTGAGAAATGAATTATCATAAATGACAAAATAAATTTTTATTTAATATTTGTGACTTTTTTCTATTAAAATTCTCATATAAGTAACATCTTTTTTTTTCCTATTAAATGAATGAAAAACATTAGAGTTAGACTTTCAAAAAATTTCTGTTAAATGATAATTTTTACTTTAAAAAATATGAAAAATCTAATTTTTTATAATATAATTATTCAGAAAATAATAAATGTTATACTCAAAAATAAATCTGTTTTTTTTTTCTTATTAAATTTAGTACAAAAAAAGTAATACCAATAACGTGAGCTGTATCTAGTTCATTAAAAATAAAGCAATACATATGTTAAAACATAAAATAAAAATAAAATTTTGATAAAAATTCTTTATATGTTATAAAATTTAAGTTATGAAATTTCAAGATATATATATTTATTCTTTTAACTAAATTATGCCACCATTGTGCTTTGTAAAAATGCAATTTATTCCAATTCTTTCAGACCTNAAAAACTGAATTGCGCATCGTAAAATTGAAGAAAAATTAGACAGGTAATAATTTTTTCAGATTTTTCACACAATAAGAATTTTTACACGAACTAATTAAAAATCGATTAGTACCTAATCGGCACTAGGCGCGTGCCGAAGGGTTAAGCTATAAAATTATATAAATAATGAATATAAATATAATATAATAAATATAAATAAATATAATAAAATGAAAATAATAATTAATGATATAATATAAAGAAAACCTTTTAAGTGGATAACGAATATTGTGTTTTAATTTAAAGTAAATTAAGTAATTATTGTATTTAACATTTAAATTTCAGTTAATGAGAAAGAAGTGAGTGAAGAATACGATATTCAGCACAATTCAGAAAGACAAAAGTGTAATGCAAACAAGACGAAATTCGTCCCTTCAATTAGAAAATACAACAGCAAAATCCAAGGAAAGATTAAAAAAAAATATTTCAGAGTAACTCTTTCATCTCACTCGAAACAAAATCACAAATGTGATTTATGTAAACAGACTTTTGTAAACAAGGAAATACTACAAGCGCATTTGAACTTTCATATCGGAAAAAAACCATTTTGCTGCACAACCTGCAATCAGAAATTTTCCTGGCAATTTCTATTGAAAAGACACACGAAAGAACACAACAGTACAAAACAAAGCGAAATTGATCATAGTAAACTTCGTTTGCCATCATCATCAAATGAACGTAAAGTATCTAAGAGGAAACACTTTCGATGTGACATCTGCGATAAGCTACTTATATCAAAGGGCAATTTAGAGAGGCATAACAAAACACATCACCAAGTATCTCATTGTTGTAAGATATGTAAAAAAGAATTTCAAACGAGATCTTCATTGAGACAACACCAACAAACTCATAGTGAAGATCGACCTTTCAAATGCGATATATGTAAAAAGGGCTTTAAAACAAATGGCCAGTTAAAAAGGCATCGTGAAACTCACAGTGATCAATGTAAGTATTCTTGCCAGATGTGTAACAAAAGTTTTAAAACAAAATGCTCTTTGACAAATCATAAAATCACTCATAATAGAGACTTAAATCATTCATGTCAGATTTGTAACAAAAGTTTTAAATCACAGGTGCATTTAAGAGAGCACGTTGTAATACATACCGATGAACACAAGTACTGTTGTCAGATATGTAACAAGCATTTTAAAACAAAACGCTATTTGAGACGACATGAAAGAACTCACAAAGATAGAAGTGATAAGTATTTTTGTAACTTATGTAAAACAGCATTTAAATCCAGATTTAGTTTCGTTAAACATCGTTTTGTTCAACATCAAAATATGTTTGTTTGCTGTTATTGTAATAAGTCATTCAAAACTAAAAATATGCTGACAGCGCATTCGAAAACTCATATTAAAAAATGTAATATCTGTAAAAAGGAGTTATTGTCTAAAACCTCTTTAATCATTCATCAGAGAATTCATCTTGACATAAAACCGTATCTTTGTAAGGTGTGTAACAGACGTTTTATATCAAATTCTGAGTTGAAACGTCACCAAAATTCTCACAATAAAGACAGTTTTCGTTTCTTTTGTGAGGTATGTAAGAAGGGTTTTTACGATAAATCTAGCCTGTATAGGCACCGACCTGTTCATGAAAAAAAGGAGCATCTTTGCATCCATTGTAAAGGCAGATTTAAAACAGAAATTAAACTGAAACTGCATTTACAATTTTCTTGTTCAGAAATACACCCCAAACAATTACCTTACCAATGTAATATCTGTAAACGGACTTACGTAAATAGTTATGATTTGGAGCAACATCTACTTGCTTACAAGGATCAAATACACTTCTGTTGCGACGTTTGTAAGATGAAATTTACGTCGAAAATCGAATTTCAAACTCATCAAAAGACAGCTCATCCACAAGGAGGAAAGTATAAATGCGAAATTTGCAGTAAGACATTTCGGACACAGACTTATTTAAATAGACATATGAAAATAAATACCGATTCAGGCGTTAAAAAATGTGATGTTTGTGATAAGAAATTTTGTTCGTTTATTACTTTAAAACTTCACGTGCAAAGCCATCTTTTAGAATAGAATTTTATGTGTGAAATACATAGTTTTTTACTAATATACGAAATATATTATACAGGGCAATAGGTTGAAATATTTAGATTTTTCTGATTGCTTCTACCGCTATTTTGTTGGTAATAATTGCCTGCAATTTGAAAAAACTGTTGATCTATTTTGCACTGTTTTTCTGAATGTCTGTATTTGCTTAATCTCGAAGACCGAATAAGATAGATAGAAGTGGTGACAAGATAGGCCCAGATTAACCAGTGGACAGTTTCAGATTGCAACGGAAGCAGGTTATTTTAATTAACAGTTTCTACTGAAAATAGTTAGCTACAAGACGGCACGACTGTATTGCTCGCAAGAAAGTACACGGGTAATCCCCCTACTAATTTGAAATGAAAAAATAGCATCTTTAAAATAAAATAAATTAAAAATACGATTAAAAATGCAGCACAGCGTAGTGATGATGTTTGCAGTTAAAAGTTTTTTTACATGTAAAAAGCCATGAAAGATATGTTCTTTGTACGTTATCTTGTTTGTAATTTGTGTTAAAAATTTATTTTAATTAAGAAAAACCAGCAATTTTTATTATGACATTCCCACAATGATGGGCTGCAGTTTTTACTCATATTTTTAATTTATTTTCTTCAATTTATTTATATGGTCTCTTCTTGAAATTAGTAATGTGTTGCTTCTGTACACCATACTTTTCGTTTAACAATAGAGTCGTGCCGATCGTCTATCTAACCCCTTTCACGAGAAAACTTAAAATAAGGTATAATATCTTCCGGTTTACATCAGAAGTTCTTACGTACTTAATCATGGTCTTCGGACTGTACGGTTTCCTCGTCTGATATGGTTTTTCGGATTTCATCCATCCATTTCTGTTCTCGAGATTAACAAAAAAGCAATACTGACAGACAGCGGGAATTTTCAGATCTACAGATTTTTAAGATTGCAGCCCAACAAGATATTCAAAATAGAATCAATCAGTTATTGTAATAACAAATGTTGAATTCTTTATGAAATCAATTTTTAAACGTTCTAAGATGTTTTTTGTGACTTGTTTGTTTCTTTGTAATTATTAATCAAAAATAAATAACTTTCGAATGATTACTTAATGTGTATTTAATTTAGACAAAAGATCGACCTGTAACTGGAAACATACAATGTGAAAATTCACAGTGTTTAGTGCATGGGCGAGGGAAGCAAGGTGTCTGTCTAACACGGGCAAACTTAATACGTATTTGTAGTTGTTTGGTTTACTACTAACTTCGGAGAAAAATAATTCGAAATACAGTGGAACCTCGGTATACGANAAATTTACAACAACCATGTCGCGACCTTTGAGGTATATTAATGATATGACGAAAGAGGCATTTGACATTGACCACTATCTGCACCCTCGGGATTTGGCAGCTCGCGTGCATGCACCTACCAGGACCGTCTCTGATTCCATTCATTAAAGAGACCTTAATTACAGCTGGTCGGATACTTGACTCGTAGACTGGACACTCATAGCTGGACCACCGAGTACTTCTTTCAGGCTCCTGTCCGTTCTCTTAGGTCCAGCTCTCTAACTTTGGCATAACTTTTAATTGTGCAGCCTGTACTGCACTTAATCCACAAAACTTTCGTTCATTAGTAACTTTATCGTTAATATAGGCCTAACTATTAGACAGCGGGTCCTCTCCCCTACAAGAAGGGGAACCCACTAGCGCGTTCACTAGACTACAGATCAAGTAGATCTATAACCTTTTCCATCAATTCCTTCAGTTTCTTTAAGTTTCCTTTACTAGCTGCTAGCGCTCGAAGTACAGTACTTGTTCAGGCGGCTTGGACCCGTCGACCTGGTCAGCCCCTCGGCAGAAATCTTTAGTTAGCAGACAGTCAAGTACAGTACATAGTGTCTCGCGTCGACGCGACACCCACAGGAGCAGCTACTATCTCCTTGTCTAAACTTGGACTTGAAGTGGGAAAACTTTCCATGGTTGGTCATTATTTGCGTCGTTAGCCAGTTACAACACACCGGAGTGAGGCCAACTTCAGGCACGAAGGAGTAGATTGACCTAGCTACTGTACTTTGAGTCCAGCTGTCTTGCCAGTTTGACATCGATCGTTGCAGTAGAGTACCTTTTATGTATGTAGTCGAGAGTTCCACCATACTCGTTACAGAATGGACCCTAGACCATCACTGACACGCAATTAATTGATTGACCCTGGAAATCGGCTTCTTACAGAAACATAGCTTCCCTATCATCAAATGTCAAGGCACGCTACTGAATTCTTTTGTATCTTTTCGCCCTTAGACTTATAATTTCTAATACGTTGTACATAAAGTATTCCTGCCAAATTTGAAAATTTATAGTTGATGTAATTTAAGAACTACTATAAATTTTCGTTTTTATTTATAATAAACCAGACGTAGACGGCCAATAAAAAAGTTCTGGAAGTTTGAATGAGGGAAAAAGGTCGAAGTTCATTTTAATGTTTTGCATATTATCATGATTATTCACAAGATTTTTGCATGCATTATTGTTTTTTACACTTCGCTTCGAAGCGCAAAGATTATTTTTACCAACGAGAAACTTTTCTTTTAACAATAGACTTATGCCGGCCATCTATTTACTACTTTTAAAAGTAAATATTTTAATTGAAATAACGTGACTTCTGGTTTGCATCGGAAGATCTTATATAGTTAATCCGGGCCTCCTGCCATTACATCTGGTCTCAGAATTTATCTATCTAACTCTCTTCTCGAGAAATATAGAAAGACAGACGACAAACAAATAGACGACAGTGAGAATTTATAAGATAACAAATTTTTTCAAATTTCATCCCAAACATTTACGACGAAGACAACAGGAGGTCAGTCAAGTGTTATGACACGTAACTATTATAAGGCCTCTTTCTTTTTGGTATTAAATTTTTGTTAGTTAAAAGTCGACGAGCGAAGATATAAAGCGTTTTGACATTTTAAATTATTAGAACTTGAATCAGTTTTATTTATTTATCTGTTATTTAATTGTTTGCTTAGAATTTTTAAAACAAAATCACTTTGTAAATTCCAATACAGATTGTAAGAAAAAGGAAATAAAAGAGGAGAAATATGACATTAAACTAGGCATAAAATCAGAATGTAAGGTTGTTTTAAAAAGATTGAATTTTAAAGTAAAAACTGAAGATTGTAAACGAGTTCATCTCCCATATAAATACGAAGATTTAAAGGTAAGTGAGACAAACTTTCATATATTTTACAGGTATTTTAAGTAAAATTTGTTATTACTTTTTGTTTATTATTAAAAGGAAAAGCAAATATAAACAATTTTATACAATTATACTGTAAATTTAGGTTATTTTCTATTAAACAACGGTGTTAATTTTATGGTTTAATTCACTTTTCTTTTTTCACGATAAAAGTAATTTTGTTTCATGTTTTACTGCTTATATGGTTTCCATTAGCTTTACTAACATTATATCACGATTTCAGTTCGTTCCATTACCGATAAATCGGTTCCCACTGTTTATCAAGCTATGCACGTATAGTCTAAAATGTACTTTTTATCGCGTTGCACGTGTATAGTCTTGAATGGAGTTCTTGTATTGCCATACAAGGAATATCCCAGATTAGAACAATTACACTTCATCCCAAATCTGCACTGGCAAATTCATACGTCACTAGGCTCAACGGATTTTAACATGAAACCCCAAATACAGTGGTACCTCAAGATACGAACGCCCCAGCATACGAAATTTTCAGGATACGACACGAAATTCGAACATATTTTTGCTCCACAATACGAACAAAAACTCACCATACGACGTTACATTAGTTCGCAGCGCCATTTTTTATTCACTTCTGTTCATTGGTCCGCGTGTTTGCTTCGTCGTGGAAGGATCTCGCTCGATGAAGGAAATCTTGAGGTATTATCAGAAAGTGAGTGATTTTATTGAAAAGAAACATCCCGAAAAGGTTTACACTGGCCGTATTGCCGCTCGGAGTAATCGCATTTGCCTAAGCCATTTTATAACCATTTTAAAAAGTAGGCAAAGCCAAACCTCTTTGGATAGATATTTAACCAAGTCACCTCTATCCAGTGAAAGCGCTGGTGAAAGTGAAGGAAATAAAACAAAAAGCAGTGAATAAAAATTAAAACAAAAAATATAAAACAACACTAATTTTTTTAATCTTTTCTAACTTATTTTTAAGTTATTGTTACATTATGTTATGTAGGCTAGATTTTAGTATCATTTCCATTCTTCCCCTCCTCCGCCACCAGTTTACACCGCCACCTTCGTCTATTATCAAAAGTAAAGTGCAAATAAAACTATATACTTTTTAAATTAATTATTATTCTATTATGGTTATTTATACATTTACAACTACAAAACGCATTTTTCAGTGTTTTCTTTACTATATTTATTATTTTTTAATGTACTACTTAGCTTTAATTTGAGTGTTTTTTCGTTGGAACGAATTATTTCGTTTTACATGTAATCGTATGGGGAAAAATGATTCACGTTACGACATTTTCATGATACGATCTAAGTTTCGGAACGAATTAATTTCGTATCCTGAGGTACCACTGTATTTATTTGCGGAACCCTAGGGTTCGGCGGAACACAAGTTGAGAACCCCTGGTCTAATATGTTGCCCAGTAGATGAAATCACTACACACTGTTGATTGTGGGTTTGTGGATGGCCAAGTGGTGTTTTCGATTTTCTTCACGTTTCTAGCACCAAAATAGATGCCAGTTTCCCTTATGAAGAACTCCTAGGATGATTCCCCCTTTAGCAGATTGCTCACATGTCGCATTGCCGTATACAACCGTAATCCAAACAAAAAAAAAAATAAATAATTTACAATACATGTAAGAAATAATTTAGTTTTAAGGCAATTATCTAATACATAACAACACATTTATGATATACATAATTATTTTAATGTATAACGTTTTTTTGGTCTTATTTCTATATTCTTTAGCCTGTCAAGAACGAATTCTTCATTCCCGACGGAAATTCTAACAGGAAAGAACAGAACATACAAAGTAAGTAACACGTTACAAGTTTATTTGTTAAATGTTCGTTTTAAGATCACAATTTTACATATAATATTATCGCTTTGCGACATTTATAATTTCGGTGGAGCCATGGTCGATATTTAACAACAATTTAATAGTATCAATCTCTTTAATAAGTAAACCTTACTGAAAACCTGGATATGTCGGGCCTTGTCCTTCACTACCCAGCCGCTTCATTCTGGGTCTGGCTGACTTTATAGTAGGCTTGCTAAAAGAGGCACTCTTAGTGCCCACACGGCGGAAAAATTTAGAAGAAAAAATGTAGCACCTAGCAATTGCCTGCATGGAATATATTAGTGTTTTCCCCTCGTACATTATAATTTTCCTGTTAGTAATACAATGGTAAGACAGATAGATAAGGGAAGACAGTGGGAATTTATGTCTATAATTTTTCCGTAAACGAAATATTTACGAGAACACACTTCCGCATAGATTATACAATCTGTTAACAAAATTTTTAAAAATTTATTTACATAATAACCATTATTCTAGCACATTTACATATTTTTTTATTATTTAAACAAGTCATACGAAGTCTTTCGTACGATAAGGCTAAAAACTTCGATCACTTGCGGTGCCATCCAACCCATACAAAACGGATCACTTCTCAAATATTAATAGTAGGCCGGTGTTAATGAGTAGTCGTTGAGCATCCTCTCTTCCGGTAGGTTTGGTCGAATTAACTTCGACTCCTTTCTGCAAGAACTTCTCTCTCTATCGGACCAGCTGTATGGTGGCATTCGAATAAGAAAATTATATTATATAAGGTTACCGGGCTGCAAAAAATTTAATTTAAAGTTGTTTTCGAGGATGCTGTGTTTAAATATTTTGTCTATTTTTCGAGAAATTTAATTGATTGGCAGATTACCGTTTGATATTCAACTGTGAATGACACAATTTCTTTGAGTTAACATTAAGAAAAAATATGATATCTTATAAACTAAAAATATATTTTAAACATTTTGAGTACTTTGTGCCATTTCGTACCATCCGAGTATGGCGATAAACGTCACATTGGTAGGCTGAAATAACCAATCCCTTTATATGATTTTCGTTTTAATGTTTGTAATATTATAGTATTTGATTTATATAACTACAGTGGTTTATGATTTATCATATCAAGTTACCAATCTAATACATTTTTAAAATTATTTATTCGTTTATTGTACACAATTTAAAGAATTTTTAAAATGTCTTAGAGTGGCCACGCTAAGACATTTTAAATTTTACTTTTTGGTTTAAATCTGCCTATACAATGGCTGCCCAATAAAATTTTTACATTTTTTAACCGAAAGGACCTCAGCCCAAAAATGTCAAAATTTTGGGCGGTCATATTCTTGAACGATCGCCATGTTATGTGTACCAATCAGGAAAGTAAGTGTACATAATGAAGGAATATTGGTCTTTTTTCATTAATCACAACAATTATTACAAAAATTTATCACAGGTATTAAATCATGACATTTATTTCAAATTTCAATAAAGGCTCAATTCAGCAGCAAAGTAACACAATTTATTATCAGAAACAAAACGTAAGCTATTTTATATTACAGTATATCATTAATTATTAACCTTTCGGCACGCGCGTGCTCCGTCAAATAAAAATTACGCGCGCTCGGTCAATTAGGCACCAAATTAAAAAATTAATTAATAAAAATTTAGCGTCGTAAAACGAGTATTTTTACTTTAATCCAGTTTTACGATATGTTTGTAGTCGAATTTAGTCAAAAAACTTTAATTTTGTTATAATTCTGTTGATGATTTTAATTTTTTAATATTAGAAGGTAATTAGCATAAATTACATAGTGTTGTGTTTCATCTTCGCTCCCGTTCAAGTTTATAGGCCCAGATACGCGCTGATGTTTGTTTTTACTTTTACTGGTGTTTCCGCTTTTATTTCATCTTCGTCCGTTTTGGTTACTGACGATGGGGAGACGGGCGTCACGTGATCGCTTACCTCACTTTTTACCACAGAA
>NW_019386000.1:661865-679760 GCF_000671375.1 Centruroides sculpturatus | reverse complement strand
TTCAGCAGTAATCGATTGTACAAAGTAACACGATTTATTTTCAGAAACAAAAATTAAGCTATTAACTTTATATTATATCAATAATTATTAAGCTATAAAATTGGTAATTAATGATATAAAATATAAAAAACGGTGTAAATAGATAACGAATATTGTGTTTTAATTTAAAGTAAATTAAGTAATTATTGTATTTAACATTTAAATTTCAGTTAATGAGAAAGAAGTGAGTGAAGAATACGATATTCAGCACAATTCAGAAAGACAAAAGTGTAATGCAAACAAGACGAAATTCGTCCCTTCAATTAGAAAATACAACAGCAAAATCCAAGGAAAGATTAAAAAAAAATATTTCAGAGTAACTCTTTCATCTCACTCGAAACAAAATCACAAATGTGATTTATGTAAACAGACTTTTGTAAACAAGGAAATACTACAAGCGCATTTGAACTTTCATATCGGAAAAAAACCATTTTGCTGCACAACCTGCAATCAGAAATTTTCCTGGCAATTTCTATTGAAAAGACACACGAAAGAACACAACAGTACAAAACAAAGCGAAATTGATCATAGTAAACTTCGTTTGCCATCATCATCAAATGAACGTAAAGTATCTAAGAGGAAACACTTTCGATGTGACATCTGCGATAAGCTACTTATATCAAAGGGCAATTTAGAGAGGCATAACAAAACACATCACCAAGTATCTCATTGTTGTAAGATATGTAAAAAAGAATTTCAAACGAGATCTTCATTGAGACAACACCAACAAACTCATAGTGAAGATCGACCTTTCAAATGCGATATATGTAAAAAGGGCTTTAAAACAAATGGCCAGTTAAAAAGGCATCGTGAAACTCACAGTGATCAATGTAAGTATTCTTGCCAGATGTGTAACAAAAGTTTTAAAACAAAATGCTCTTTGACAAATCATAAAATCACTCATAATAGAGACTTAAATCATTCATGTCAGATTTGTAACAAAAGTTTTAAATCACAGGTGCATTTAAGAGAGCACGTTGTAATACATACCGATGAACACAAGTACTGTTGTCAGATATGTAACAAGCATTTTAAAACAAAACGCTATTTGAGACGACATGAAAGAACTCACAAAGATAGAAGTGATAAGTATTTTTGTAACTTATGTAAAACAGCATTTAAATCCAGATTTAGTTTCGTTAAACATCGTTTTGTTCAACATCAAAATATGTTTGTTTGCTGTTATTGTAATAAGTCATTCAAAACTAAAAATATGCTGACAGCGCATTCGAAAACTCATATTAAAAAATGTAATATCTGTAAAAAGGAGTTATTGTCTAAAACCTCTTTAATCATTCATCAGAGAATTCATCTTGACATAAAACCGTATCTTTGTAAGGTGTGTAACAGACGTTTTATATCAAATTCTGAGTTGAAACGTCACCAAAATTCTCACAATAAAGACAGTCTTCGTTTCTTTTGTGAGGTATGTAAGAAGGGTTTTTACGATAAATCTAGCCTGTATAGGCACCGACCTGTTCATGAAAAAAAGGAGCATCTTTGCATCCATTGTAAAGGCAGATTTAAAACAGAAATTAAACTGAAACTGCATTTACAATTTTCTTGTTCAGAAATACACCCCAAACAATTACCTTACCAATGTAATATCTGTAAACGGACTTACGTAAATAGTTATGATTTGGAGCAACATCTACTTGCTTACAAGGATCAAATACACTTCTGTTGCGACGTTTGTAAGATGAAATTTACGTCGAAAATCGAATTTCAAACTCATCAAAAGACAGCTCATCCACAAGGAGGAAAGTATAAATGCGAAATTTGCAGTAAGACATTTCGGACACAGACTTATTTAAATAGACATATGAAAATAAATACCGATTCAGGCGTTAAAAAATGTGATGTTTGTGATAAGAAATTTTGTTCGTTTATTACTTTAAAACTTCACGTGCAAAGCCATCTTTTAGAATAGAATTTTATGTGTGAAATACATAGTTTTTTACTAATATACGAAATATATTATACAGGGCAATAGGTTGAAATATTTAGATTTTCCTGATTGCTTCTACCGCTATTTTGTTGGTAATAATTGCCTGCAATTTGAAAAAACTGTTGATCTATTTTGCACTGTTTTTCTGAATGTCTGTATTTGCTTAATCTCGAAGACCGAATAAGATAGATAGAAGTGGTGACAAGATAGGCCCAGATTAACCAGTGGACAGTTTCAGATTGCAACGGAAGCAGGTTATTTTAATTAACAGTTTCTACTGAAAATAGTTAGCTACAAGACGGCACGACTGTATTGCTCGCAAGAAAGTACACGGGTAATCCCCCTACTAATTTGAAATGAAAAAATACCATCTTTAAAATAAAATAAATTAAAAATACGATTAAAAATGCAGCACAGCGTAGTGATGATGTTTGCAGTTAAAAGTTTTTTTACATGTAAAAAGCCATGAAAGATATGTTCTTTGTACGTTATCTTGTTTGTAATTTGTGTTAAAAATTTATTTTAATTAAGAAAAACCAGCAATTTTTATTATGACATTCCCACAATGATGGGCTGCAGTTTTTACTCATATTTTTAATTTATTTTCTTCAATTTATTTATATGGTCTCTTCTTGAAATTAGTAATGTGTTGCTTCTGTACACCATACTTTTCGTTTAACAATAGAGTCGTGCCGATCGTCTATCTAACCCCTTTCACGAGAAAACTTAAAATAAGGTATAATATCTTCCGGTTTACATCAGAAGTTCTTACGTACTTAATCATGGTCTTCGGACTGTACGGTTTCCTCGTCTGATATGGTTTTTCGGATTTCATCCATCCATTTCTGTTCTCGAGATTAACAAAAAAGCGATACTGACAGACAGCGGGAATTTTCAGATCTACAGATTTTTAAGATTGCAGCCCAACAAGATATTCAAAATAGAATCAATCAGTTATTGTAATAACAAATGTTGAATTCTTTATGAAATCAATTTTTAAACGTTCTAAGATGTTTTTTGTGACTTGTTTGTTTCTTTGTAATTATTAATCAAAAATAAATAACTTTCGAATGATTACTTAATGTGTATTTAATTTAGACAAAAGATCGACCTGTAACTGGAAACATACAATGTGAAAATTCACAGTGTTTAGTGCATGGGCGAGGGAAGCAAGGTGTCTGTCTAACACGGGCAAACTTAATACGTATTTGTAGTTGTTTGGTTTACTACTAACTTCGGAGAAAAATAATTCGAAATACAGTGGAACCTCGGTATACGACCTTAATCCGTTCCTGATGTTTGGACTTATACCGAATAGGACGTATACCAAACCAACCTTTCCCATAAGAAGTAATGTAAAAATGATTAATCCGTTCTCACGTGAAAAAAATGGCTGGCTTTAAACACCTCGTTTTCCTGGCTACTACCTGCTTGATTTTTCATGAGATCAGCTTGTATCTTTTTAGCTTTCTCGCAAATAATTGCTTCTGATACGCTATCGCCAGCACAGTGTTTTTCAGTTATCCAAAGCAAAAGCAATTTCTCAACGTGATCTAATGTCTTCGATTTCTGTTTAGAAATTGATTTAACCCCTTTCACAACGTTAGCAGATTTAATAATGTTTTTATTTTTCACGATTAAACTCTGGTCGTTCTCGGAATACGGTATGCAACAGTTAAAATCTCGAACACGCATGCCATCTTCATATTTCTCAACAATTTCTTTTTTCGGTTCCATTGTGATCCTAGTCATTTTATAGTTTTCTGTTGCTTTTCATTTGCCTTTTTGCAATTCATGATTAATAAAAATAATAAAATTTTACTTACAAATTAAAATGAGAAGAAATTTAACAAAGTCATAAACCGTTGCACCGCAAACGTATACTCTGGTCTAGTACACCGATAGTGCTACTTGTTCATAGATGGCGCGTATAATTGATTTAAATCGTATACCGAACAAAAGTCGTATACCGAGCATAATTTGTTTCGTCCAAACAGGACATATTCCAAATTGGATGTATTCTAAAGAAGACGTTTACCGAGGTACCACTGTATATACCATTAATCTTCTAATTTTAATAAACCGGTTTCTACCGCGTGTTTCTCATTTAACACTACATTAATTTCGTTCTAAATTTGATCACTTTGTTTGTATGAATTTTAATTGAGGAATTACACGCGACGTATTGAGTTAAGCTTAGTTCACACTGAGCGCGATTCGCTAGAGAACGCGAAAAACAAAGCGAATAACACGTTAGACATAACGTAGTTTTCAACGAATTTTACGATTTTGCGAATCGCTTTGAAGTTCGAAACTGTTCAGCATTTTTGGCTAGCGATAAAGTATTGCCACCAATCGTATTCCCATTAGTTATCACGTGGTTCTTGTTATTTTCAAGATGGCTACGGAAATTTTCTCACGCAATAGAGTAAATGTTGTAATTACGGATTTTTAATATTTCTCTCAACCAGCATCGTTTTTTTTTACATAACTTTGTTTCTGAATAAATAAACGTGGTTAACGACGGAATATCGGATGCGGCCATTTTGTTTTTCGAGTTAACATTTTCTCTTGCTTGCAAATGATTGTCTCTTTAAAATTCGCAATCATTCGCTTTTCGTGTTATGGTCAATGTTGCTAAGTGAATAAAGATCGGTTTTTCCTTTTCTCATTTGCTTTTTATCTATTCGCTGAGTGTGAACTAACCTTTACGCGAAAATACCTGAAGTTAGCTTACATCTACTAGTTATCCTGAAAGAAGAGGAAGCAATGATACAAATTAACAGCATAAGTGAAGAAGTGGTTAATCAAAAAAAGAAAGCAAGAATGAATTGGCTGGACAATCCAGAAGACCTACACATCAAAAATTAATAGGATGAGGCATGAAAACATTCTAAGAAGACTATTAGACAGCAGAAAAGGAAATTTCTCACAGATTTGTTTGAAGAAGAAGATGAAGAAAGAAGTCAAGGGTTAAACCATGGTTTCCCTGGTCTGTGTACTCTAGGTAAGGTTTTTATGGCTATTTCTAACATAGGTGTGCACATTGCTTTCCTGGATTGTTCATTTCCATCTCTTTCATCGTATTCAATTCTAGAACCTTTCGTATTTCTTCCTGGTATTGTTGCCTGGTGTCATTAGCTTTGAGTTTATGTACCGTACATCGTATGACTAACGATGGTTTTGCGTGTCCTTCGTCACTACCTGGAGTTTTACTTTCATGCTGGCTCTCAACAGGAAATGATCTGTTCCTGCTTCTGCTCATTCTGCTATGTGTTTTTTATGCTATTACGATATCTCCGGTTAATGAGTATATGATCTATATGGTTCCTAGTTTTGCCATCTGGAAATATCCATGTTTGTTTGTGAATGTTTTTCCTAAGGAAGTTAGTACTATGGTTTATCAGATCTCTAGCGCTGGTTAAGTTGACAAGTCGCTCTTTATTATCATTGGCTGTCTTATGCAGGGTCTCCTTTCCTATAGTGGGTTGGAAGCACCACTCTGTCTATTTTAGCATTAATTTAACACTTCAATTGTTGATGGAAGTGGTAAGCCTTAATCCTGTCTTTCTCNTTATCATATCAAGTTACCAATCTAATACATTTTTAAAATTATTTATTCGTTTATTGTACACAATTTAAAGAATTTTTAAAATGTCTTAGAGTGGCCACGCTAAGACATTTTAAATTTTACTTTTTGGTTTAAATCTGCCTATACAATGGCTGCCCAATAAAATTTTTACATTTTTTAACCGAAAGGACCTCAGCCCAAAAATGTCAAAATTTTGGGCGGTCATATTCTTGAACGATCGCCATGTTATGTGTACCAATCAGGAAAGTAAGTGTACATAATGAAGGAATATTGGTCTTTTTTCATTAATCACAACAATTATTACAAAAATTTATCACAGGTATTAAATCATGACATTTATTTCAAATTTCAATAAAGGCTCAATTCAGCAGCAAAGTAACACAATTTATTATCAGAAACAAAACGTAAGCTATTTTATATTACAGTATATCATTAATTATTAACCTTTCGGCACGCGCGTGCTCCGTCAAATAAAAATTACGCGCGCTCGGTCAATTAGGCACCAAATTAAAAAATTAATTAATAAAAATTTAGCGTCGTAAAACGAGTATTTTTACTTTAATCCAGTTTTACGATATGTTTGTAGTCGAATTTAGTCAAAAAACTTTAATTTTGTTATAATTCTGTTGATGATTTTAATTTTTTAATATTAGAAGGTAATTAGCATAAATTACAAAGTGTCGTGTTTCATCTTCGCTCCCGTTCAAATATATAGTCCTAGATACGCGCCGATGTTTGTTTTTACTTCTACTGATGTTTTCGCTTTTATTTCACCCTCGGCCGTTTTGGTTATAGACGATGGGGAGACGGGCGTCACGTGATCGCTTACCTCACTTTTTACCACAGAAATTATTTTACCTCGAAAGTTTTATTTTTTTTCTCGATTTTAATTATTATTAACTAACTTTTTTTGATAGATTATAATATATATGTGTTTTCTGAAGTTGCAGATATTTTTTAAATTAAGTTTTACGCATTTATGTTTTTTTATTCGCATTTTATATATAAAATATAAAAAAATTCAAAAATTAATTAATTGTTATCAGAAATGCTAAACTATAAGTACGATGTGTTTTACAGTACTATTGCGAATAGATATAGTCAATTATTTTGTAAACATACTTATTATTTTAATTTTTATAAATTATTTAATTTGATTCAACGCGACGCGCTCAAAATCGATTATTTACCGTCGCGCGTTATTTAAGATGGCGGCGGGACCCGATTTAATTACTTCTTCATTTAAGATGTTAATTAGAGAGTGCTATTTTAATTAAATTTTAGACATAATGTATGTTTATTATAATTAATAAATTCATATAAAAATAATATATATTTCTGACTGTAGTTTAAAGCTTACATGCGCAATGTAACGGCAAAATATATAAACCAAATTAACGCAATTTTTTTATTTTTACTGATATACAGTAAATGCTTAAATACTCGATTTCTCTACTATCTAACAGTATAAAATACTTGTTAAAATATAGAATTTATATTTAAATAATAAAAATTCTATTTTTTTATTTAAATTTATTTAAATAAAAAATTTATATTTTTTAAAATTTGATTTATAAATGCAAAAACTAAACTTATAAAATATCAACTCACTATAAATAACTTCAACTTTCCTTTATTGACATCAGATTTGTTAAATTTCACGGAATTGTGCTATTTTTCAACTCTATTATTTATTCTCTGGAAAATAATAGACTCTAATAAGTCTTACTAGAGTCTATTATATAGACTTACTAGTCTTCCACTGTGAAAAACAACAAACTGCTAAACGCTCTATTACTTTGTTTTCAAAAACTTCCTTCTCTGTCAGCCGAGGGTCAAATGGTTAACAAATTGGTTACTTCCACTCAGGGAAATGTGATGGTGTCATAAAACTTTATAAAATGATTAAAAAATACCAATGAAAGAAATTAAATTATTTTCGGTCAAATTTCAGTTTTTTAGAAGTTATTCGCTTTATAATAACGCGATTATAAGCGAAGAAGCGCGCGCCGTAGCTGCAGCTATTTTTAGTAACAGCGACTGGCGGGAAATTTGAAAATTGAAATCCGAGATCACGCGCGCCATAGTGCCGATTCGGCACCAATAATTAAATAAAAATAATGAGACGCTTTAAGCAAAAACTGAATTGCGCATCGTAAAATTGAAGAAAAATTAGACAGGTAATAATTTTTTCAGATTTTTCACACAATAAGAATTTTTACACGAACTAATTAAAAATCGATTAGTACCTAATCGGCACTAGGCGCGTGCCGAAGGGTTAAGCTATAAAATTATATAAATAATGAATATAAATATAATATAATAAATATAAATAAATATAATAAAATGAAAATAATAATTAATGATATAATATAAAGAAAACCTTTTAAGTGGATAACGAATATTGTGTTTTAATTTAAAGTAAATTAAGTAATTATTGTATTTAACATTTAAATTTCAGTTAATGAGAAAGAAGTGAGTGAAGAATACGATATTCAGCACAATTCAGAAAGACAAAAGTGTAATGCAAACAAGACGAAATTCGTCCCTTCAATTAGAAAATACAACAGCAAAATCCAAGGAAAGATTAAAAAAAAATATTTCAGAGTAACTCTTTCATCTCACTCGAAACAAAATCACAAATGTGATTTATGTAAACAGACTTTTGTAAACAAGGAAATACTACAAGCGCATTTGAACTTTCATATCGGAAAAAAACCATTTTGCTGCACAACCTGCAATCAGAAATTTTCCTGGCAATTTCTATTGAAAAGACACACGAAAGAACACAACAGTACAAAACAAAGCGAAATTGATCATAGTAAACTTCGTTTGCCATCATCATCAAATGAACGTAAAGTATCTAAGAGGAAACACTTTCGATGTGACATCTGCGATAAGCTACTTATATCAAAGGGCAATTTAGAGAGGCATAACAAAACACATCACCAAGTATCTCATTGTTGTAAGATATGTAAAAAAGAATTTCAAACGAGATCTTCATTGAGACAACACCAACAAACTCATAGTGAAGATCGACCTTTCAAATGCGATATATGTAAAAAGGGCTTTAAAACAAATGGCCAGTTAAAAAGGCATCGTGAAACTCACAGTGATCAATGTAAGTATTCTTGCCAGATGTGTAACAAAAGTTTTAAAACAAAATGCTCTTTGACAAATCATAAAATCACTCATAATAGAGACTTAAATCATTCATGTCAGATTTGTAACAAAAGTTTTAAATCACAGGTGCATTTAAGAGAGCACGTTGTAATACATACCGATGAACACAAGTACTGTTGTCAGATATGTAACAAGCATTTTAAAACAAAACGCTATTTGAGACGACATGAAAGAACTCACAAAGATAGAAGTGATAAGTATTTTTGTAACTTATGTAAAACAGCATTTAAATCCAGATTTAGTTTCGTTAAACATCGTTTTGTTCAACATCAAAATATGTTTGTTTGCTGTTATTGTAATAAGTCATTCAAAACTAAAAATATGCTGACAGCGCATTCGAAAACTCATATTAAAAAATGTAATATCTGTAAAAAGGAGTTATTGTCTAAAACCTCTTTAATCATTCATCAGAGAATTCATCTTGACATAAAACCGTATCTTTGTAAGGTGTGTAACAGACGTTTTATATCAAATTCTGAGTTGAAACGTCACCAAAATTCTCACAATAAAGACAGTCTTCGTTTCTTTTGTGAGGTATGTAAGAAGGGTTTTTACGATAAATCTAGCCTGTATAGGCACCGACCTGTTCATGAAAAAAAGGAGCATCTTTGCATCCATTGTAAAGGCAGATTTAAAACAGAAATTAAACTGAAACTGCATTTACAATTTTCTTGTTCAGAAATACACCCCAAACAATTACCTTACCAATGTAATATCTGTAAACGGACTTACGTAAATAGTTATGATTTGGAGCAACATCTACTTGCTTACAAGGATCAAATACACTTCTGTTGCGACGTTTGTAAGATGAAATTTACGTCGAAAATCGAATTTCAAACTCATCAAAAGACAGCTCATCCACAAGGAGGAAAGTATAAATGCGAAATTTGCAGTAAGACATTTCGGACACAGACTTATTTAAATAGACATATGAAAATAAATACCGATTCAGGCGTTAAAAAATGTGATGTTTGTGATAAGAAATTTTGTTCGTTTATTACTTTAAAACTTCACGTGCAAAGCCATCTTTTAGAATAGAATTTTATGTGTGAAATACATAGTTTTTTACTAATATACGAAATATATTATACAGGGCAATAGGTTGAAATATTTAGATTTTCCTGATTGCTTCTACCGCTATTTTGTTGGTAATAATTGCCTGCAATTTGAAAAAACTGTTGATCTATTTTGCACTGTTTTTCTGAATGTCTGTATTTGCTTAATCTCGAAGACCGAATAAGATAGATAGAAGTGGTGACAAGATAGGCCCAGATTAACCAGTGGACAGTTTCAGATTGCAACGGAAGCAGGTTATTTTAATTAACAGTTTCTACTGAAAATAGTTAGCTACAAGACGGCACGACTGTATTGCTCGCAAGAAAGTACACGGGTAATCCCCCTACTAATTTGAAATGAAAAAATACCATCTTTAAAATAAAATAAATTAAAAATACGATTAAAAATGCAGCACAGCGTAGTGATGATGTTTGCAGTTAAAAGTTTTTTTACATGTAAAAAGCCATGAAAGATATGTTCTTTGTACGTTATCTTGTTTGTAATTTGTGTTAAAAATTTATTTTAATTAAGAAAAACCAGCAATTTTTATTATGACATTCCCACAATGATGGGCTGCAGTTTTTACTCATATTTTTAATTTATTTTCTTCAATTTATTTATATGGTCTCTTCTTGAAATTAGTAATGTGTTGCTTCTGTACACCATACTTTTCGTTTAACAATAGAGTCGTGCCGATCGTCTATCTAACCCCTTTCACGAGAAAACTTAAAATAAGGTATAATATCTTCCGGTTTACATCAGAAGTTCTTACGTACTTAATCATGGTCTTCGGACTGTACGGTTTCCTCGTCTGATATGGTTTTTCGGATTTCATCCATCCATTTCTGTTCTCGAGATTAACAAAAAAGCGATACTGACAGACAGCGGGAATTTTCAGATCTACAGATTTTTAAGATTGCAGCCCAACAAGATATTCAAAATAGAATCAATCAGTTATTGTAATAACAAATGTTGAATTCTTTATGAAATCAATTTTTAAACGTTCTAAGATGTTTTTTGTGACTTGTTTGTTTCTTTGTAATTATTAATCAAAAATAAATAACTTTCGAATGATTACTTAATGTGTATTTAATTTAGACAAAAGATCGACCTGTAACTGGAAACATACAATGTGAAAATTCACAGTGTTTAGTGCATGGGCGAGGGAAGCAAGGTGTCTGTCTAACACGGGCAAACTTAATACGTATTTGTAGTTGTTTGGTTTACTACTAACTTCGGAGAAAAATAATTCGAAATACAGTGGAACCTCGGTATACGACCTTAATCCGTTCCTGATGTTTGGACTTATACCGAATAGGACGTATACCAAACCAACCTTTCCCATAAGAAGTAATGTAAAAATGATTAATCCGTTCTCACGTGAAAAAAATGGCTGGCTTTAAACACCTCGTTTTCCTGGCTACTACCTGCTTGATTTTTCATGAGATCAGCTTGTATCTTTTTAGCTTTCTCGCAAATAATTGCTTCTGATACGCTATCGCCAGCACAGTGTTTTTCAGTTATCCAAAGCAAAAGCAATTTCTCAACGTGATCTAATGTCTTCGATTTCTGTTTAGAAATTGATTTAACCCCTTTCACAACGTTAGCAGATTTAATAATGTTTTTATTTTTCACGATTAAACTCTGGTCGTTCTCGGAATACGGTATGCAACAGTTAAAATCTCGAACACGCATGCCATCTTCATATTTCTCAACAATTTCTTTTTTCGGTTCCATTGTGATCCTAGTCATTTTATAGTTTTCTGTTGCTTTTCATTTGCCTTTTTGCAATTCATGATTAATAAAAATAATAAAATTTTACTTACAAATTAAAATGAGAAGAAATTTAACAAAGTCATAAACCGTTGCACCGCAAACGTATACTCTGGTCTAGTACACCGATAGTGCTACTTGTTCATAGATGGCGCATATAATTGATTTAAATCGTATACCGAACAAAAGTCGTATACCGAGCATAATTTGTTTCGTCCAAACAGGACATATTCCAAATTGGACGTATTCTAAAGAAGACGTTTACCGAGGTACCACTGTATATACCATTAATCTTCTAATTTTAATAAACCGGTTTCTACCGCGTGTTTCTCATTTAACACTACATTAATTTCGTTCTAAATTTGATCACTTTGTTTGTATGAATTTTAATTGAGGAATTACACGCGACGTATTGAGTTAAGCTTAGTTCACACTGAGCGCGATTCGCTAGAGAACGCGAAAAACAAAGCGAATAACACGTTAGACATAACGTAGTTTTCAACGAATTTTACGATTTTGCGAATCGCTTTGAAGTTCGAAACTGTTCAGCATTTTTGGCTAGCGATAAAGTATTGCCACCAATCGTATTCCCATTAGTTATCACGTGGTTCTTGTTATTTTCAAGATGGCTACGGAAATTTTCTCACGCAATAGAGTAAATGTTATAATTACGGATTTTTAATATTTCTCTCAACCAGCATCGTTTTTTTTACATAACTTTGTTTCTGAATAAATAAACGTGGTTAACGACGGAATATCGGATGCGGCCATTTTGTTTTTCGAGTTAACATTTTCTCTTGCTTGCAAATGATTGTCTCTTTAAAATTCGCAATCATTCGCTTTTCGTGTTATGGTCAATGTTGCTAAGTGAATAAAGATCGGTTTTTCCTTTTCTCATTTGCTTTTTATCTATTCGCTGAGTGTGAACTAACCTTTACGCGAAAATACCTGAAGTTAGCTTACATCTACTAGTTATCCTGAAAGAAGAGGAAGCAATGATACAAATTAACAGCATAAGTGAAGAAGTGGTAAATCAAAAAAAGAAAGCAAGAATGAATTGGCTGGACAATCCAGAAGACCTACACATCAAAAATTAATAGGATGAGGCATGAAAACATTCTAAGAAGACTATTAGACAGCAGAAAAGGAAATTTCTCACAGATTTGTTTGAAGAAGAAGATGAAGAAAGAAGTCAAGGGTTAAACCATGGTTTCCCTGGTCTGTGTACTCTAGGTAAGGTTTTTATGGCTATTTCTAACATAGGTGTGCACATTGCTTTCCTGGATTGTTCATTTCCATCTCTTTCATCGTATTCAATTCTAGAACCTTTCGTATTTCTTCCTGGTATTGTTGCCTGGTGTCATTAGCTTTGAGTTTATGTACCGTACATCGTATGACTAACGATGGTTTTGCGTGTCCTTCGTCACTACCTGGAGTTTTACTTTCATGCTGGCTCTCAACAGGAAATGATCTGTTCCTGCTTCTGCTCATTCTGCTATGTGTTTTTTATGCTATTACGATATCTCCGGTTAATGAGTATATTATCTATATGGTTCCTAGTTTTGCCATCTGGAAATATCCATGTTTGTTTGTGAATGTTTTTCCTAAGGAAGTTAGTACTATGGTTTATCAGATCTCTAGCGCTGGTTAAGTTGACAAGTCGCTCTTTATTATCATTGGCTGTCTTATGCAGGGTCTCCTTTCCTATAGTGGGTTGGAAGCACCACTCTGTCTATTTTAGCATTAATTTAACACTTCAATTGTTGATGGAAGTGGTAAGCCTTAATCCTGTCTTTCTCTCCCGGGGGGATTTCAAAAAATTCCTTCTTAGTATGCCTTTTCATGACGTACCCTATCTGTGTACCAAATTTCAACTTTCAACTCCTAACCGTTTGGGCTCTGCGCTTATTATTATTATTATTATCATCATCAACCCGTCTCGATTATATATTAGATACAAATAAAATAAATAATAAAATCTAAAAAAACTTCTTTTGGACGAATTTAATTATTCGTTAGAATTCATTTATTTTGGATTTATTGTATTTAGTTTATTCGAAAGGGAAAATAATTAAAATATTTATTAATTTCTAAAATGTATACTATATGTGCCACTATTTACTTTCATTCTTTATTATATACACTTTATACTAACTAAAACAATTCGTTTCCATCGGTGTTGAATTTCTATTACTCACTTCTGAATGGGCATTCTCATATCATACACTACTAAAACGCAATTAAAAACGCAAACGTATTAATTACACTGTTCAATGTGAACTTTCGAATGTTTTTCTAGTGTGTTTTTGGACTTAAATGGCTTGTTACAATTATTGCATACAAACATATTTTCATGTTTGTCTGGATACAATCAATGTCTGGCAAAGGCAGTTTTATAGGTGTAACACTTTTTACATATGTCACAAACATACTTTTTTTATCGCTATGAATCAGTTCATGCTGTTCCAAAGAATGTTTTGTTTTAAAATATTTGTTACACATATGACAAGAATATTTGTATTCATTGCTGTGCATACGAATATGCCGTTTTAAACCAGAACTGTGTTTAAAACTTCTATTACATACCTCATAAGTATGAACTATTTTATGTCTTTTCAAATAGTGTTTTCTTTTAAAATGTTTGTTACATATGCCACAAGAATATTTGTATTCATCGCTGTGTATATTAATATGTAGTTTTAAATAAACACTACGATTAAAACTTTTGTTACATATGTGACAAGTATGGTTAAATTCATTATTAAGAACTTTTTTATAAGCTATCAAATGAAATTTTGTTTTAAAATATCCGTTACAAACCTGACAATAATAGTTACGTTCATCAGTATGAGTTTCGTTACAGAGGCGGCGTAAGGCGTGGGCCACCGCCTACGACCTCGCTGTCCAAGGGGCCTCGCGCTTCGAAGATTTATGCATTACATAAAAGCCGTAAACTGAACGAAAAAATTTTACTCGTCATAAAACGATAAATATATTGACATACCAAATTTGTTTTTATTTGTTTAGCAACATTTGCTGGCGTTGGGTTACTATCGCGGGGAAACCTTGCAAGCCAGAGCTGGGATTTCCCATTGTGTTTGTTTACGTTACTTTCACGATTCTCAATGGCTAGAAAGCCAATCAAAGTATCTCAGTAAAGTATCCTGTAAATAGTGGAGTTAAAACTCGAATATTAAATATTAATTCCAGGGCATTTTTTACACTTTGCGGTTGTCATACCTGGAATCTGCTGTTGGTAGACGTAGCTAATTCTTCTGTGGCAGCAAAAACATTTTTTGGTTTTATTCAGAAAATTTATTTGCTATCTTCAAGTTCCAGCAAACGCTAGGAATTAATCAAAAGCAAATTAGAGCTTACTATGAAGCCTTTATCAGACACAAAGTGATAAAGCAGAATCGAGGCAGTGAAGGCCGTATTATTGCAATTTGATGTTGAATGCATCGAAAGCTTAAAAAATCAAACGAAACAATCAGACACACTCATTGACTGTCATTCGGTTTTAAACGAAATGCTCAGTTTAGAATTTATCATATCATTACATGTATGATATGAGATATTATCGCGTGTTAATATAAGCAAATTATGGCAATCTTTACAAGTCCATTTAAGCAATGCTCTTGAACATTTGTGTACATTTTGTGACCGGATCGAAGAATATCGACAAACTAGATTCGAAAAATGCTTGTCTGACGCTCGTCAATTTATTGAGAATAGCAGTTATGAATTGCCAAAAGTCTTTAAAAACGAAAGGGTAGCCAAAAAGAAAAGGATGTTCGATGATGAAAGCAGCGATCAACCTATACAGTCTCCCAAAAGCAGGTATGAAAGAGATTTTTTTAACTCCATGATTGATTCTATAATAAGCAATATGGATTCGGGATTTATGTCTTTAAATCAACATTTTGAAAATTTTGGTTTTCTCTATGATCTAAGCGAGTTAAAAAATATTCCAAAAGTGCAAGTATTAAACAACCGTCAGGATTTACACTCAGTCCTGCGAGTGGTTGAGAGCAGTGACTTCCAACCTTACGAGTTATATGAAGAATTACAAACAATGATCCCAAATATACCCAACTTCATTAAAGATGTGAAACAGCTGCTCCCATACATAACAGAAAATAACTTGAAAGAAATTTACCCAAATATTTACATTGCCGTTCGAATTTGGTTAACAATACCGGTAAGTACTGCCTACGCTGAAAGGACCTTTTTAAAATTAAAACTAATAAAAGATTATTTAAGAAATACAATGGGTCAGGAAATTCAGCATTGGCAGTTTTATCTATTGAAGCATATATAGCATATAAGCTGAATTACGATACAATTATTAAGTTCAGTAAGGCTAAAAGCAGAAAACTTCTGTTTCTTTAATTTTTTTAATGTTAGTTACAGAATATAGTTTGTATTTTTAGTAATAAAAATTTGATAGTTTCAACTGCTTTTTATTTTGTATAATCCGTCTTCTTGCGCCACCAGAGGGCTTCGCGAAATGTACCTTGCCCACAGCAAATTTAGGTCTTGCCCCGCCGCTGATTATTGTATATATCTTAAGCGGCATTACTAATATGATTTTGAAACGTATTAAATTACTTCAAAAAACAAAAAATAATTATATCATTTAATTTCATTATATTTTGTATATCTTAAAAAGAATTAATTTTGTCCTGGGATTTCCGGGGATCCCGGGAAACAGTTCACTTTTATCCCGGAATCCGAATACAAGCAAAACAACGGGAAATGAGAAACCTGAGTTTTGTATCACGTGTCAAATGGCGTTCTTGTATCTTCATACAAGGACTATCCCAGATTAGAACAATTATACCTCATCCCAAATGTGCATTCATACGTCACAATCTAAAGAAAATCAGTTCCTATACGTTCTCCATAGTAAGTAGCAATGCTCATGCCGAATGACTTTTCTCAATGATGATTTTAGTATGGAGAAATGAGAGAAATCGTTTGAAAATAGACTCTGTCAAAGCAGAACTCCAAATATGTAATAACTTCACAGAAGACTGCCGAGTTATGTATAAAAGACTTCTTGCCAACAACAAACAACTGAAAATGACATGAAAATAAGAAATATAAAAAGTACACAGTCATGTCCTCAGTTTTGTTTTGTTTTTTTTAATAAAATATAGTGGGTGATCGTTTAAGAAACAAATCGGTTAACGAACACTTTCTTGAACAATTTTTATGTTCGAATAACGAACAACTCACTGAAGAAACACAAGAAGCGATGTAAAGTAAAAAATACCGATTGGTCTTCCCTTGTCTTCAGGCAACAATTTGAAAATTTTCGGGCGCAAGAGACGTCGATATCGACGCTCAACACGGTATATACTGATCGGATAGTATTCCTCCGAACTTTGAAACTCTCCCTTGTAGGGGAGACTGGGGCAACTTCGGTGTGCGGGGCAAGTTTGTCAAGCGCTTTTTTTTAAAAACAAATTAAAAGGAGACTTTGGTTATAGGTTAGGCAGTTGAGTTTTATTCGTGGCTTGTTGAGTGTAGTGTTTTTATTGTTCTCCAACAAGCGTAGTTGAATTATCAAGTGTGGGTAGCCTGAGGTAGGACGAGGTCGTACCTCTTTTTTGATAGGCAACAGTTGGGTGACAACTGCCCACTGGTCAGTGGATGGCTTAGAAAATGCTTTTTCTATCCCGTAAAGTCGGGATTCTTTTGTCAGGTCGAGTGGAGGAGGTGAGAGGGGTCGTCGGTAAAGTGTGAGCGATACTCGAAATAAAGACGACTTTTAACAACAAAACAACATTTATTGAGACGATAACATAACTAACATAAATACATTGAGCTTATCTCGAGCGGACACGCGGGAGTGGAGGGAAACGCGCCGAGAGAGAGTGTACATTAATGGGTATCATACCTCTACGATTTCGGATCGGACGGTCGGACGTTTTCTAACCGGATCGGACAAGTTGTCTTGAGGAACGGACGGCGGCGATGAGGATCGGCACGGGGTTTCCCCGATCATGAACGGTGATGATGGACCGTGTTCACGGACAGCGACGACGGACCTCCTTTTCTCGTCATCACCCCTCTTTTATCCCTTTCGTCACGTTACTGGGTTTCACCAATCGCCGATTTTTAGGATAAGTTCCTCGTGAATCATTTTTCGGTTTCCCGAGAGATAGGAAACGGCTCCGTGGGAAGGAAATGTATATATCCTTTTTCGTAAAATTTCGAAAAATGAAGTTTTTCTTTGTTTAACTTTAATAAAGATATTTAATTTAATTTGAGCTTCTTTATTTAATTTTATTTTATT
>NW_019386000.1:653221-661311 GCF_000671375.1 Centruroides sculpturatus | reverse complement strand
GGGCAACTTTAATAAAAATAATTAAAATAATTACAACTTTACAAAAAAAGAGAAGTTGCCGATCTTGCCCCTATACCCGGGGCAACTTCGTCAATTTCTCTCTTCTTGTAAAGTTGTAATTATTTTAATTATTTTTATTTCCAAACTGATTTTAACCAGTTCTATAGTAAGGTAACATTCCAATAGACAATACGCAAAGATTTTTTTTCAGTTTACAGCAGTATTTATTACACAAAATTTAAGTAAAGCTTAACATGCCGATCTTGCCCCGGTCTCCCCTAAATACGGTCTTTTATTTTTCTGACAGAAATAATTCTTTTATAGTATTCGCGAAACTGTCGGGCGGGCACCCGTTACGTTTTGCGTCGGTTTTTATTTTTGAAAGTATACTATCAAAGGTAGAGTATGGGTAGATGATGTCTGATGTTGCTAGGCAGTATGGCTTGAACAGGTCTACAGCAGGCCGCAGTTCAATCTTATCTAAGAAAAATACAGTATAATGAAGACTCGAGCAGCTAAAGAAGTAAAAAATCTCACATTTGAGAAATAAAGAATAGTTAAGGGATCATAATGGAACCTAAAACGAATCTGACGACAGAAGAACGCCAATAAACGCGGCGAGATATGTTTTCTACTGAAAAAGAGGATAAATGCCGATATATCTATTAAAGATTTCTTAAAGAAGTGACAGGATGTCAAAACAACGGTCTTAGAATGGCATCCAAACCAGGTTGAGGTTAATAAACTTGGGGATCTCTACAATTACAATGCTATTAATTACTTCTGAAAAATCCTGAAGAGAAGAAAAGCAATCGACATTAGACAGATTCACACACGGAAGAAACATAACTAATAAAATTGCAAGACTGTGTACAAACAATTCAGATAACGAACAAAGTCTTGGAATGGATTATGTTCGTGAACTGATCACCCACGGAACTGTATTTTTGTTTTCTCATCATTTCTTACATTGTTTACATTTGTTACTTCATGTACGGTTTCCATCATTTAATCTATATATATTTCGAATTTTTGTTCGAATTTATTCGAATTTAATTCGAACATAAAATTCGAATATTGGTTCGATTATAAAACGATTGTAAACGTTCCAGAAACATTGAAAATAGTTCGTTTGATTGGACGTAAACAGGAGACGTTCAGAAATAGAATCGGGACCAGATCTCTAATCAGAAACGGCGGACCTAATTCTTGCATTCTGTGAAAACGGGTAAGATTGGCTATAATGTAATTATCTTAATCTTCACTATCGTTACTTTTTAAAAACCCAGCGAAGCGGGTCCTTGCAGCTAGATTCTAGATTACTTAGACAAACAGTCTTATATATATATAACTATATTACATACAAATGTACGAACAAATAAAAACCCAGCGAAGCGGGTCCTTGCAGCTAGTTAATAATATTATCGCTGATTATTGAACATTCCATACATTTATTTTTCCGTATTTTATGTATACATATGTGTATAAAAAATGGAAAGCACGGGAGTCAACACGGTTCGCGGGGGTTATCACAACAGTGTACTCCCGTTTAGACATTGGTGATGGCCACTTTACATAAAATTCACGTTTGTTTTATCAAAAGAAAATTAAATAGAATCGCTATTTTGGAAAAAAGCGTAAGAATAAAATTGGTCAGGTAAATTCTTGATCAGTAAAGCCCTGGTCACACTATGCGATTTCCAGCCGCGCAGGCGACTGCAACCGCGACGGCTGTTCCCGTTAACTAGTAATCCCCCCTCGAAAACCGGCCCGACTGCAATCGCAACTAGAAACAAAAGGTTTGTTCTACTCGCGACGATTGCAAACGACATCCAATCAACAAACGCCTTTATGCCACGTCATACAGTGACAACATTGAAATTAGTTCATCATCATGGCGGATAGTCAGAGGATTAATACTTCTACAGAATCGAGATTGATCGAGCTTATTCAGGCTCACGAATACTTGTGGGATTTTAATTCTTCGTTTTATCGAAGACTTTATCTTTTCATGTATTTTCGCCAGCTCTATTAAAATAATCGCCTTTTTTCTTTTATTCATTCCAGAAAAGAAACTGCTTGCTATTTTAATAAGAAAAGTGGCTAAAATTCCGTAAATACTCTGAAGTAGAACGTAAAATATCGGCAAACTCACGAAAGTAGTCAAAAACAAGCTACTGTAATTTTATTGGTTTATTATAGAATCACGTGTTTCCGAGTTGCAACGTCAACGAACAATGTGTGACCACGAGAAGACGCGTGCGACTCGCGCTTGTTGCAGTTGCAGTCGCCTGCGCGGCTAGAAATCGCATAGTGTGACCAGGGCTTAAGAGCAACCTAGACCCCCCGAGAGCAGTAAACTCCGACTTAATTAAGCAATATAGAGAAAAAATGGCTTTGTCAAAGACTGAGAAACAGCATCATAACGTCAAGCTCGACTTGAAGCTCCTCTCAATTCTTCAATATTTATTTACTTATTAAAAATATTTCGCCATCCTTGAACGGAGAACTTTCAGTCTCTTATAAATATGTAAATGAAAGCACAGACTAAAGATACATAGAGACTGACAACTCCCTACGACATTTATGTAATCCATTTTAAAGTCAACGATATATTTAAACCAAGCAAAATGCACAACTGTGCCAAAATCAGTTACAAGGCGAATTCTTATGGCGTCGTGTCTACCTGAAGTCACCAATGTTTGCGTTAAAATTTATTCTTTTAGATTGATATTATTCTTAAATACAGATATTTCTAACTGGAATATAAAACATGAGTAAATAATGATTGGGCATATGAACAGATCTTTGATGAGTTTGGAATTCGACTGTTGTAAATTTTTACAACAACAGTCGAATTCCAAAGAACAGTAACTTTTTACAAACATCACAACACTAGAAATGAATCTGAATATTAAAAATAGTCATATGCTTCTCTAAAACCTCTGGACACGTAACTCTGATCATATATGTTACATTGATGAAATAATTGGAGTGCACAGTCGATCCCCCTATAAGACGGTATATATGTTCCGTTCTTTATGAATCAATTTTGTAGGAATCACAGCCCGACACGTGTGAAGTTTACGGACTACGGCTGTTTGAAAGGTTTTCTTCAATAAAATTAATAGATTCTAGACTAATCCGACTCAACATTTCCAAAATACGTATATTTTTTGGGAATAATTCGTATAAACTACGCTATAAACAAAAAATTGTAGGATTACTTACCGAGTGTGCACCATTCGACATCGCCGTTGCTCAAGCTTGTTTTCGTCGCGGAACAGCTCAGCAAACGGCGGCCGCGATTTCTGATGTTATTTTTCTGCGAAAACTTCGTTGAACTTTGGAGACATCATTAATATAAATAATTTTAATCGGCGTTGAATAACAAATGTTTCTTTCACAAGAAATGTATAAAATTACAGTACTGTATTAGACTTACGGTACCTAATTTACATACTGTACAGACGATAGTTCGCCTAAACTCTCCGTAGCGTGGCGCTAGACAGCGGTAAGCATATACAGTAGAGCGTCGATTTTCCGAAAGTCAATCATCCGAAAGAATTCCAGTCCGCAAATTTAAATTTTCGCCAGTGCTGTGGCGCTTCAATCTTTGGCTATGTCTTGGGCTACTCAAACATTTTACGTTTTTGATACTAAATTAACATCTGAAGTATAATTTTTTATTATTTTTATATTTTTCAATATATTTATTTTGTTTGTACAAAATTAAAAAATAATTTTTAACGATACAATAGTCTTTGTTAGGCTTAACATCGACGAAAATTCAACGCGAAGCGACACGCAACGGAGAAAAATTTCGACATCCGATACGTTAAACTATTTTTTTCTTACGTAAATCAGTTATCCGAAATATCCGTTATCCGGACAACCCCAGTCCCCAATTGATTCGGAAAATCGACCCTCTACTGTATATAATTATAATAAATTTACAATAAATTAAGTTAATATATAATTATATATACACTAACGAATTTATATATAATTAATATATAATTAAATTACGAAACTAAACTCAATTTACCCGCCTAAACTGTCCGTAGCGTGGCGCTGCACGGCGGGAAAGTAGTTCGGCTGCCCGATGACATTTTACGTAATTATAGGAGTTTTTTACTGTTGCGTACGGATACCGCCACACTTTTTTCGCCGTCTTATAGGAATCGTAATTATAGGAAACAGTCTTATAGGGGGATCTAATATATTTCTAAATAATTAAATTTTAAATGCAATTTCAGTTTAGATTCTGTTTTAAATTGATTTTACAACGGATTCTAAAGTACGAATGATTCTGATGAACTAGTTGATGGCTTAATAGAAACTTTTAATATAAAAACCTTTCTTACACACTTCACAACCATAACGAAGATTTTCATTGTGTATGTCTATTACACTTCTGTGAACAAAACGGTTTTATGTTACAATGAACTTTCTGCTGATTAAGTTGCGTTTACTTTGAAATTTTTTATTACACATATTTCACTTTTCAATGTGAATTTTCCAACGTTATAGTGTGTTTTTAATCTTAAATAACTTGTTACAAATTTTGCATACATACTTCCTTTTTTTACAAATTTCGCCTTTTTTTATGTTTAATAATACAATTTCTGATTAAAACAGTTGTATTGTTATAACATTTTTTTACATATGTCACAAACATATATCTTTGTATCGCTATGAATAATTTTATGCTGTCCAAAAACCTATTGTATTAAAATATTTCTTACACATATGACAAGAATATAAGTATTCATTGCTGTGTATAAAAATATGCCATTTTAAACTACAACTGCATTGAAAACTTTAATTACATACCTGACAAGTATGGTCAAATTGATTATTAAATATTTCATGATGCCAGTGTTTTAATTTAAACTATTTGTTATATTATATCACAAGAATGGTTGAATTTATTATCATGAAAGATTTTATGAGCTATCAAACATTTTTTTAAACCTTTTGTTACATACCTAAGAAGAATAGTTACGTTCATCAGTATAAGTTTCGTAATAACGTTTTAGTTGCACTTTCCATTTGAAACTCTTATTACAAATATCTCAGTTGAAAGGACGTTCTTAACTATGATCATTTTGATGCCTTTTTAGTTCCTGTTTTCGTTTAAAACCGTTATTACATATATTGCATTTGAAAGGACGTTTTTCACTATGAACCCTTTGATGGCTTTTTAGATACTCTTTGCATTTAAAACCCTTATTACATACATCGCATTTGAAAGAACATTCTTCACTATGAATATTTTTATGGTATTTTAGTTGCCCTTTCGATTTGAAATCCTTATTACAAATATCGCATTTGAAAAGACATTCTTTACTATGAGTTACTTGATGACTTTTTAGTTCCGCTTTCCGATTAAAACCCCTGTTACAAATATCGCATTTGAAAGTACGTTTTTCACTATGAATAATTTGATGGTTTTTTAGATACTCTTTGCATTTAAAACTCTTATTACATATATCGCATTTGAAAGGACATTCTTCACTATGAATATTTTGATGGCTTTTTAGTTGCCCTTTCCATTTGAAACCCTTATTACAAATATCGCATTTGAAAGAACGTTTTTCACTATGAACCCTTTGATGGCTTGTTAGTTCCTGTTTTCGTTTAAAACCGTTATTACATATATTGCATTTGAAAGGACGTTTTTCACTATGAACCCTTTGATGGCTTTTTAGATACTCTTTGCATTTAAAACCCTTATTACATACATCGCATTTGAAAGAACATTCTTCACTATGAATATTTTTATGGTATTTTAGTTGCCCTTTCGATTTGAAATCCTTATTACAAATATCGCATTTGAAAAGACATTCTTTACTATGAGTTACTTGATGACTTTTTAGTTCCGCTTTCCGATTAAAACCCCTGTTACAAATATCGCATTTGAAAGTACGTTTTTCACTATGAATAATTTGATGGTTTTTTAGATACTCTTTGCATTTAAAACTCTTATTACATATATCGCATTTGAAAGGACATTCTTCACTATGAATATTTTGATGGCTTTTTAGTTGCCCTTTCCATTTGAAACCCTTATTACAAATATCGCATTTGAAAGAACGTTTTTCACTATGAACCCTTTGATGGCTTGTTAGTTCCTGTTTTCGTTTAAAACCCTTATTACATATATTGCATTTGAAAGGACGTTTTTCACTATGAACCCTTTGATGGCTTTTTAGATACTCTTTGCATTTAAAACCCTTATTACATACATTACATTTAAAAGAACATTCACTATGAATATTTTGATGGTATTTTAGTTGCCCTTTCGATTTGAAATCCTTATTACAAATATCGCATTTGAAATGACGTTCTTCACTGTATGTTTTTTTATCGCTTTTTAGTTGCTTTTTCCTTTTAAATGTTTTATTACAAATATCGGATTTCATAGGTCGATCTCCACTATGCCGTGCTCCATGACATAAAAAATCCCGTTTCCACCTAAATTCTTTTCCACATATTTTGCAGGCATGAACTTTGTATATTCTCTTGTGTTTCTCTAAACGGCTGTTACCGTATCGAACGTGCTTACCACAAATGCCATTTTTCCTCTGAAGATTGAAATTTTTACCGTTTCTTCGCGATGTCTTCACTCGATTTCCAGATAGCTGCAAACTTAAATTCATGTGAGAGATTTCGTTTTTATTTCCAGTTTTGTGTTCTACCATGTGTCTTCGCAGAAGAAATTGCCACAAAAACTTCTTATTGCAGGTTGTGCAACAAAATGGTTTTTTTCTAATATGACAGAACAGATGTGTTTCCAATATTCTCTTATTTGTAAATGTCTGTTTACATAATTCACACGTAAATTCTTGTTTAGAATCTGATGAAAACGTAAACTTGAAGTATTTCCTTTTAATCTTATCATAAATTTTATTCCATTTTCTACTCGAAGAAAGGTAGCTTTTTGTTTTAATATTATATTTAAATCGTTTTTCTATTTTTGAATTCTGATGAATATCGTATTCCTTAATTTCCTCTTCCTCCTCAACTGTAAGTTTAAAAAATAACATAATAAATTACCTATTATATTTCAATAAACATAACATAGTTTCAATGTAAAAATAATAGAATTGAAGTTATATAATTGGTAAAGTAAACCTATGTTTTTCATTTGAAAGCACGGCATCAATTGTTATTTGCACTAAAAATAAAACATTTTACATTTTACAATCATAAACTGATTGAATCAGGTTTAGTTCTTTAGAAGACTTTTAAATAATTGTAAAAAATTAAACTGTTTCACTTTATCTGTTTTTGTTTATTACATTTATGTAGTTTTTTCCAGTGGTGATCATAGAAACGTAAAAGAAATCGTGCGCTTTTAAAAAGGAGAAGACATGATTAGTGTAAAAAAAGTACCACATCAAAAGTCTATGGATTTTAAGTAAAAAAGCAAGATTGGTGTATTCTTCAGATTTTTTTAATCATTTAAGCGTATGTCCAGTAGATCTATACAACGTTTATCAAGAATATTAGCAACGTGTTAGGAAACACGTTGCTAATATTTAGGGAAGAACCAGGGCAAGGTCGGCATGTTAAGCTTTACTTAAATTTTGTGTAATAAATACTGCTGTAAACTGAAAAAAAATCTTTGCGTATTGTCTATTGGAATGTTTTCTTACTATAGAACTGGTTAAAATCAGTTTGGAAATAAAAATAATTAAAATACAGTAGAGCGTCGTTTTTCCGAATCAATTGGGGACTGGGGTGGTTCGGATAACTTCTTTTTCGGATAACGAATCATGTACGAAAAAATATATTAATTTATCCCACGTTGAAATATCTCTCCGTTGCGTGTCGCTTCGCATTGAATTTTCGTCGATGTTAAGCCTAACGAAAACTAATGTATCGTTAAAAATTATCTTTTTATTTTGTACAAACAAAATAAATATATTGAAAAATATAAGAACAATAAAAAATTATACTTCAGATGTTAATTTAGTATCAAAAACGTAAAATATTTGAGTAGCCCAAGAAATAGCCGAAGATTGCAGCGCCACAGCACTAGCGAAAATTTAAATTTGCCGACTGGAATGCTTTCGGATAAT
>NW_019386000.1:613090-653081 GCF_000671375.1 Centruroides sculpturatus | reverse complement strand
CTGCAGATTAACTAGGGTGATCCGTTAAAGTTGTGAAAATTGTTCCATTTCTCAAATTACCTAGATAATGTGCAGAGTATCTAGGTAATCCGCACATTACCTACTAGGCACTCGGTAAAGTGAAAATAAGATCTTTGCCACAAATAAATGTACCACGAATAAGTGTGCTTGTCGCAAAAACTAATTGCTATGAAATTGAAAGCGTCACCAATCTTTAGACTGCACTAATAAGTAAGCACAATTGGATAATGTTACCTATGGTGAGTAAACTGGCGGCTCGTCTCTGATTCCAGCAAAGATAAGAAAGGAAACTGGGGACGCACGTTCAAACCTAACCTAACCTATTCTAATAATTTGGTTGGTAATAATTATGGTAATTTATTAGACTAGGTTATGTTAGGTTAGAACGTGCGTCTCCACTGTTTCCTTTCTTCTGTTTGCTGGAATCAAAGACGACCCATTTTACTTACCATAGGTAACATTAACTGCACAATTGTATCATACGATCACCAGAAAAAGTATGATAAATTTATTATTTTTCGTCTCCAGTTTAAAAGTAGGATATCGTTGAAGTCGTCACTGTCCCCTCAATTCAGATAGATACTCAAAGTCCCGAAATTCCATAGGTGGTTATCTACATAATAATTTCCTTAATTGTATTAATATTTTAAATCGTTTAATTTTTTGTATGATTTTTAATTGGTTGATGATTGATTCTATCAACTGATTTGTTGATTGTTTGATTGTATTAACTTGATTCTTTAGATATGGAAAATTAAATAAAGAACACTATGTTAATTTAACCGTACAGAAACGTTGCTGTTGTTCCAGCAAAGATCTTATTTTCACTTTACCGAGTGCCTAGTAGATAATTTGAGGATTACCTAGATCAGTGGTTTCCAATTACTTTTTCCTGTGTACCACTTCAAGAAAGAGCTCAAACTCGCGTACCCCTTATAGCAGAAATTTATATTAATCCATACTAATATTATAAATTCGAAGGTAATTCTGTCTGTCAACTTTTCACGTCTAAACCGCCGAACAGGTTTTAATAAAATATGGCACGGAGATAGCTTACACGTTGGAGATAGACATAGGCTACATTTTACTGCGAGAAAATATCTTACTCCCACGAGAAAATTCGATATAATGCGGGCGAAGCCGTGGGTAGACAGCTAGTGATAAATAAAATAAGTTTGTTTTTACATTTATTACATACATTTATTACCTCTAAAATACAATTCTAATAATAATGAAAATAACATAAGGTTATTTAATTTTAATGCGACAAATGTGCACGATTTTCTTTGCGCAACTTTGTAAAATCTGGTTGCTTTTTGGTTAGCTTCAGTCTCAAGTCATCTTCGACGATGTTTAGTTTTGAGGTTTGTCATGGCCGAAAATCCGCTCTAGCAGAGTTAGCAGATAATAATAATTGTACAATTGTACAATTATCATCATTAACACAAATTGTGTTAATTGTACAATTTTTGTTTCTTGCGTAAGAATTTCATTTAGGTATCGTCACAAATGCATTTTTTAAATGAAATTTCAAGAATATTTTTAGTTATAAATAAACGAATTTGCGCATTCGACATCGTGTTGTAAATTTCCGAATTTTTGATGGTCCACCCATTACACGGGTCTGCAAGTAAAAAACTGCATAGGATTTTTATACATTTTCTTACAGATTTCAACTTGGTAAAAACGAAAAAAATACCAAAAAAATTCCATCTCGTCAAATTTTTTGTTACACTCAAGTTTTTGTTTGTATTTAGCGTAAAATTCCTAGTTAACTTAAAATTTACTATTTTTTTTATTTAAAAAATAGCCTTAAAACGAAGACTTCTCACATTAATTCTATCAATTATAGCTGGACTTGGTAATAAATAATTAAAAATGTTAATGGTAGAAGAGAGTAGTGGTAGGGGGAGGTGTGTTTAGTACTTTTAGCGTTAGAAGGAAGGTTGCATGATCGTATAGAAACAGGTTAAAAGTTGATAGTGAGTAGTATTATTGGTGAGATTGAGCATGTTTTGACATGTTATCCGAAATACTAGGAATAAATATAAGCAACCTGCTGTTGGATTAGATCAGGTTTCAACAAGCTAAATAAGTTCAGTATCTTGCTGGCCATCTAATGCCACACTCAGTTTATATCAGCATTCGAACGCTACTTCGATTGTATTTTTATTTCTGGAATACGGCTCGCAGAGGTTGCGTAATTTCTCCCGACAGCTTCTGTTATGTTTTTGGTGAATACGCAGTGAAAAGTCAACAAGGAAACATAAGTGAATTTGTGAAGAAAGTTTAATTTGCATATTTCAAATTGAAACTTGAAGATCGAGACAAAGCAGATTTCTGGAAACAATAGGAGAAAAGGAAAAAGAAGCATGGGACTCTCAAAAATGTAGTGCATAAGTTTTGGGGGAATACTAAGGACCCTGACTACAAAACCATTGTACAACGCATGCTGATAGCAGCGTATGAAGCTCAAGGATTCAAGATGAGCTTAAAAGTTCACTTCTTACATTCCCATATTGACTATTTTCCCGAAAACTTTGGAGCCTACAATGAAGAACATTGTAAAAGATTTCACCAGGATGTCCGTGATATCGAGAGACGTTACCAAGGAAAATGCGATGTCAATATGTTAGCTGGCTACTGTTAGATGCTCAATCGAGAAACCAGAGAAAGAAATTGGAAACGAGTTTGGAGGAGCATCAAAAAGAAGAAAAGGTTTCATAAGAAAAAAAAGTAGGCCTAAAATTGTGTATAATATCAGAAAGAATTTGTTGATTAGTTGTAAGAAAATATAATATATTTAGTTCATGGTAATAAATAAGAGTTTTTATCAAAAATTTGTTTTTATTTTGCAAAAAACCTTTACGGGATGGGATGTAAAGGAAGTTATTTTTAGAATCTGTGATCTTTAAAACAGCAATTCAGCAAAAATATTCCATGCAGCTGGGAAAAAAATTTTTTTTTGCAGACCTGTGATATTTACAAAATTATGCAAAACTTTAAGCAATAAATTATTATTGTTTCTTCATGATAGGAAAGTGCAACAATTTCTTGTTAACATAATCGTATGATTGAAATATCACCATCTAAAACCTGATAGTTATATATATTAAAACCAAATGATTGCCAGATTTTAACAAGCTATATTAGTACTACTGTTAATAATTAATTGTATGTAATCTAGAGGTAGGTGTTAGGCATCATAATATTTTAATAATTAATTTAGAAGGTTCTAGAAGAAAAGTTTTGGAAATGAAGATTGGACAAAGATCCTGGTTGCATAACTGGCAATGCCATTGCATGGTTTATGGGAGTTGCAGGTTTATGGGAGTTGCAGGTTCATGTCCTGCATTGACTGATTCTTTTCTTTCAGAACTTTCTAAATTATTAAATTTAGCAAGAGATGGTACCTAACATCTACTGCTAGTTCCAAATTATTTAGCATTTATAAATATGCCAAGTACACTTCTGTTATCATATTTTATTTAAAAATTTTTTTATATTTTTAACTACTATAAAATGGCAAAAAGTTTTATTTTGAGTAGGGATGAGTTTTATAAAAAAATTGTAAATGCTAATAATGAGTAAAATTGTCATTAATCAAATCCTACTGGAGATACACACACAATCCCCATTATCTCCCCAACCCCCAACCTTTAATTTAACACTAAAATTTAATAACATCAATCCCACTAATATACAAACCTACCTGCAAAATTTCAGAAATTTTCAACAAAAAGTGCAGGAGTTATTAAGCTTCAAAGAGGGTGAACAAAATCATGCCCCACACAAGCACAAACATCCACACACACAGAAACTACTACCCGAATCTTTTTGCATTTCTGGACATTTCAAGATGTCCCAAGTCCAAAAATGTAAAAATCTGGAGGATTTTTACATTTTTTGCCGGATTGCCATACTTTCCCCCTGTATAACAGTCAAGAAAGCAAAATGATCAAAATGAACATTTTATTAACTTATTTCTGAAATATGTAAATTTGTAAAGCTGTTTAATAAAATTTTTATTGTTATGTACTCACATAACTAATATGAGAACTTCTAAAACAGTTTTCAATGACACACAAAGCACAATAGAATAAAAACTGAATCAAATATCTGGTGCAATTTTTGATTCTTAAAGTTTTCATTATAAGTAATTGAATTGTTTCATAAATTCATAAGATAGTATATTTTAAAATATTAGCTTACCTCTAAAATTGTTTGTCTCAACAATCTTACAGCTTCATTAACTTGATATGAATCAATACCATGCTCTTCTATTAAATTTTGCAATCCTGAAAGCTTTACCCAATAAATATCTGGAACTCCATCCACAATTAATGATTTATGCTTTGATATCTAAAAAAAAAAAAAAAACAATAAAATAAAATTGTATCCATTTCAATTAATTGTTTATTTAGGAAAACTAATATAAACAACAATAAAAGCCATTCAAAAATTGTATTCTATATAGAATTCAATATAATTAATAAAATGATGTTTAACCAGCAAATGTTCTATTTGCTGGCACATACACATTCTGTATGAAAATTTAAAATGATGTGCAAGCTACAGGTATAAAAACTAAAGCAAATTTTGCACCAAAACATACAAGGACTGATCAAGATATTCAGGACAGAATTTATTGTAAGAAAACAAAAGCAACAAGCAATTATCTGATTTCAAAGTCAAATACTTTTATTTGACTTATGGAACAGTTTTTTTTCTTAAAAAACTGAGTTTTTTTTAAATAAATAAAAAAAACACAATGTTGGCTAATAACATGTAATTTTATGATATGCCTCTTATAAAATGGTTAAAAGAGGCATAACATAAAATTACATGTTATTAGTCAACATTGTGTCTTTTTTATTTAAAAAACACTATGTTTTCTAAGCGATTTATTGTGACATAGTCACAATGCTGAGTTGCAATTTTTTAATTGTGATGCACAATGCTCTTGATATTAGTATCTTGCCACTGTACAAGATACTTTTCCTGTTAATGAAAGTCATGCCAGTCATCTATCTAACTTGCTCCCAGAAAAAGTTTTTTGAATTTAAACAACATGACTTAAGTCCAAATTAGAATTTCATATATAGTTCATCAGAACCTCTGGCTCCTAAGCTTTCCACATCTAGTCTTGACTTTCATCTATCTAACTCCGTTCTCAAGATTAAGGAAGGACAGAAGACAGACACAAGTAGGAATTTATAGGTCTGCAATTTTAAAATTGCAGCCCAATTACTGGGTCACTGGAAGTTATCTCCTTAAAAGTACAACTTACCAGATTGTATACAGCAATTCCAGCAATCCTTCAACTTTTCCATGCATGTCCAATAGGCCTGTAAGTTACAAGAAGTCAAATCTGGTGAGTATGGAGAGTGGGGACTGTAGGGATGCTGTGCTTGGTCAAAAATTCTGACTCTCAGAGCTGCATGGCACAGTGCATTGTTAAGGCGCAGAAACAAATTACCAGAAGATCATTTGTACAGGCATTACCAACAATCTGCATCTCTAAAGCATTGCAAAACAGTTCTGTAACCAATATGACAATCAACAGTCTCATTAATTCATGTTCTTGATCAGCCTGTGTATGGGTCATCATTAGTTAAAGTGAAGCCATTTCTGATATATGAACACTACTCAAATGTTTTGGACTGACAAAGCACCATTTCCAGATGCTTGTTGAAACATTTTGTAAATTTTGGTGACCATCTTACCAAGTTTCCAGAAAAATTTGATGCAAAAATGTTGCTCATTCAACTTGTCCATTTCACAAGACAGAGAAACATATGCCTGCATTGAAGCTCAACCCATTGACAATTGAGGCATGCTGCCACCTGCTACTCTGATACATGGCATTAAGAGATAGTCAAATATCCTGCATGGTTACTACATTGTTATTAGCAGAGTCAATAGATTACCTAGTCACCAACTGCAAGCAGAAAAGTAGTGGAAATAACTGCATTGGCTGCTAGGGGTGCTTTGAACATTTGGGATCTATGACAATGTGAAAACAGTAGAAAGCATTTTATTTTTCAGTCATTTAATCATTTGTCTTTTAGTCATTAGCATTTGTTAATTAATGCATTTAGTTATTAGCATTTAATCTTTATGGCATTTAGTTATTTAGTCATTTAGATTTTATTCATTCAGTAATTGGCAAACATACCAACATGCTTGTTCTGGATGCAATTCCAGATATCCTAATGAAAAAGACAATAAGAGGCATTTTTTTAATGGGCAGTTGATCATTGCTTTCAATATATTTAGGAAAAGTGGATTAAGTACCTTAAAAACAAAAAAATTCAAAATTCAAATGTAAACAACATAACATGTGCATTCATTATGGTAAAACACATGTTCTACTCCTTACCTGTGAGATCGACTTGTTTCTTGGAGACAACTTCGGCTTTTCTCTCTGATGGACATCATTGCTTTTTGGGCACTTTGATGCTTAGATAGGATAGACAATTTGGGAATTTAGATAAAAAAAACATTATTTAAAGAATTCCAGAAAATAATTTGAATGCTAGAGAAAATTCATTCCACGTGAAGAAAAAAATTAATCACAAAGGCTTGTATGTGACAAGTATTTTGAAGATCAATTCTTAATAAAATCATTCAGTCACACAATCAATGGTCAATTAGTGCAAGCTTGCATATGGGACATTGACTCCAAATGTTTTTTTATCTAAATTCCCAAATTGTCTATCCTATCTAAGCATCAAAGTGCTCCAAAAGCAATGATGTCCATCAGAGAGAAAAGCCGAAGTTGTCTCCAAGAAACAAGTCGATCTCACAGGTAAGGAGTAGAACATGTGTTTTACCATAATGAATGCACATGTTATGTTGTTTACATTTGAATTTTGAATTTTTTTGTTTTTAAGGTACTTAGTCCACTTTTCCTAAATATATTGAGAGCAATGATCAACTGCCCAGTACTTGTAATGACAGTGACAGAAGTACAACAATGTACTGTAAGGTCTCATTTTATGCAGTGGATACGTTCTACAGAAAAATGCATATAAAAAATTTGCATAAAAAAAGACTTTACTTGCCTTGAAAAAGTAGGGATACGTTCCGTAATTTTCTAAAATTGCATAAAACCAAAACAACGAGTGAAAATTAACTTAAAACCGCATAAAAAAGTTTGCAGNTCTACAGAAAAACGCATATAAAAAATTTGCATAAAAAAAGACTTTACTTGCCTTGAAAAAGTAGGGATACGTTCCGTAATTTTCTAAAATTGCATAAAACCAAAACAACGAGTGAAAATTAACTTAAAACCGCATAAAAAAGTTTGCAGAAATTAAAAGAAATAGTCTGCTTAATAAATTACTACGAATGTCTGAAAGAAATTCATATAAAAACTTAAAATAAACTTGTATTCAAACTCAATTCAGTTTATTTTATTCAAAAGTAATACAAGGGGAATCCCCAAATTGCAAAAGCTCACTCTAAAAACAAATCACTGACATCTGGATGTAAAGAGTTAATTAAAATTTTAATTAATTAATTTGAAATTTTTTTTGAATTTTTGGAATGTTTTTTAAATCTCCAAATTTTTTAAAAATATTTAAAAATATACGGCCAGCTAGTGTTCACCCTACTTTAAACCCTTGTCCTCCCGCAACATCTATGAGAATGCCCCAGGAAATCCTACTCCAGCTGTGTTCAAGGTCATCCAGATGTGTAAACAATGACTCATCAGTGTTAAATTTCACAGAAGGGCGAGACAAAGGAAGTTAAACTTTGAAGCTTTTTCTTCAAAACTAACGCATTTCTTTTGTTTTTTTCAGTTTTAAGTATTTTTTATGTTTAATTACATTTATATCAAAAATTGCTAGGAACTAAAGCGATTAAGGTAGATCTAGCTGTCGTTTACATTCATAAACGTTATATGTCAGTGGAACAAATGGAGTGAGCTTTGAGCGTTCCACGATTTTTGGAGACTGTCTATATGCGGGCTTCCTAAACAAACCTATATGTATGTTTGTCCAATAAATTTTTGGATGAAATACAAACCGCATAACTTCAAAATCGCATAAAAATAATCTGCATAAAAAGAGACCTTACAGTATACAAACTCACATTAACATATATATATATATACAGGGTTCCTACTCAAATTTTTGTTTTGAATTCCCTGACTTTCCCTGATTTTCCCTGACCAACTTTGTCCAAATTCCCTGACCCTCACNATTGGTCATCTATATTCAGCAAACCAAATCAACAACGCAGTTAAGGAGACAAATTCCCTGACTGTTTGACAATTTTCGACAAATTCCCTGACTTTTTGATAATTTTTGACAAATTCCCTGACTTTCCCTGACTTTTTCAAAAAATAATGAAAATCCCTGACTTTCCCTGATTTTCCCTGACTTTCCAGGTGTGTAGGAACCCTGTATATATATTTTTACATGTGAAATAAATAAACAGTTTATTAGTAAAACAAAATTAAAAGTTTACAAAAAAAAGCTTTCAAGTTTGGCATAGGTGTGGTAAGAAAAAGTCATGGCTTTGACCATTATCAAGTTTAATGAATGTTTTGTCTATTGTTTATTTTTTTTATTAGTTCTTTAAAATGTCAACAAAATATCTAGAAATTCATAAATGTAAAAAAGAGTTTTGAATATTTAATGTTTTATGAAGGCTATCTGTGAAATAAAAAATTATATTACAAAAATGTAAATAATAATTTTAAAAATGTTAATCCTAATACAGACTATATTAAAACTTTTATTATGAAATTTATACAAAACACATGTAAACCACATAAAACCTAAAATTCTTTTAATACAATTTTTCACATCAGCTTTGAAAATGTTTATAAAATCAAAGATNTGGCTATGATTGGTCATCTATATTCAGCAAACCAAATCAACAACGCAGTTAAGGAGACAAATTCCCTGACTGTTTGACAATTTTCGACAAATTCCCTGACTTTTTGATAATTTTTGACAAATTCCCTGACTTTCCCTGACTTTTTCAAAAAATAATGAAAATCCCTGACTTTCCCTGATTTTCCCTGACTTTCCAGGTGTGTAGGAACCCTGTATATATATTTTTACATGTGAAATAAATAAACAGTTTATTAGTAAAACAAAATTAAAAGTTTACAAAAAAAAGCTTTCAAGTTTGGCATAGGTGTGGTAAGAAAAAGTCATGGCTTTGACCATTATCAAGTTTAATGAATGTTTTGTCTATTGTTTATTTTTTTTATTAGTTCTTTAAAATGTCAACAAAATATCTAGAAATTCATAAATGTAAAAAAGAGTTTTGAATATTTAATGTTTTATGAAGGCTATCTGTGAAATAAAAAATTATATTACAAAAATGTAAATAATAATTTTAAAAATGTTAATCCTAATACAGACTATATTAAAACTTTTATTATGAAATTTATACAAAACACATGTAAACCACATAAAACCTAAAATTCTTTTAATACAATTTTTCACATCAGCTTTGAAAATGTTTATAAAATCAAAGATAAAAAAATGATCTAATTCATCTTCATAGCTGATTTGTTTGATGCAATCAAAATGTTCAACTTCACCATAAACAAAATATATTTTTTTTAATAATTATCAATTTTTATCCAATGATGTTATGTATGCATAACAATACTTAAACTGTTTCAAAATTTTTGTAGATGTTAATAATTTACTATACAAAAATAAACTTTATGTAGCATGAGTGCAATTTGTAACAACTAGATGATGATGAAGATAAAATTTTAATTTTTAACATCTGAACTTTTTTATTTAGTAAATGACAAAATCAGTATGAACTTAATAATATAAAACCTTCAAAAGTAATTTAAATAACTATGTTCTTTAATGCAAATAATTTACTTGACTGACATATAATTTAATATTTAATGAAATTTCGGTAGATTCAAAATTATTTAGATAAACTGACTTTATCTGTCACTTTTTAAACATAACCTTTACTACGTAAAACAAAAGTTTATGTAAAATTAATTTTTATGCATTTTATGTATTATTAGTTTTTATTCATTTATTTTAAGCTTACTTGTAATAAATAAAAATATTAATAGAAAGATCAACTCTATAAAATACAGTTGCTTATGCAATTACTAATATTATAATATTTTACACAAATACAATATTTTTCTGCATAAGATATAAACAAACCAAGAGCCCAAACAATTGCAGTACACCTATCAGCAAACTTGTTTACTACCTCTAATTTTAAGGGTGAGAACAATAGGCATTCAGAGACCTAATCTATTGACTTTGCTATTAGTAGTAGTTTCTCTGTAAGAAATTCTGTCCCAGATATTTTTGACCAGTCCTCTCACACACACACCTAGTATGCTAATATTTTGAGAAATTATAAATTTAATGTATAATATATTACATATTATCTATAATTTCTATTCTGTAATAATTATAATTATATATTTCGTATTACAAATTAAATGAATTAAATAAATAAAAATATAATAGAAGTAAGATCTAACTATAATAAATAAATTTTTTCTTCTTCTGTCAAGTTAATTTTAAATATTAATGAATGAATAAAATAAATCCTAACTTTACTAACATAAGCAGTATCTTATTATAATAGCATTTTGTCATTGTGAAAGAGTTAATTCATCTGAAAATTTGCCTATTGTTTCTAAGCATCAGCATGATAAATAATATATTCTATGTATGTGTAAAATATTCAACATCAACAGCACACAATCAACATGCATTAATTGTTTTACTCAAATTTTATTTTGTATTTTATTCTTGAAAAAAAAAAAATATATATATATATATTTATTTATTTTTGCAATTTGCAATTTATATATATATAAATTGCAAATTGGACCAATCAAGTATTACTACTTACTTAAAATCATTTAATTAAATGTAATTGCAAATTACATCATCATTATTTGAAAATCAGAGTGAGATTTAATTTAGATAAATTTTTTCAGAATACTGCACACCATATACCATATGAAAGTAGAATCTATTACAATCCTTTCTACTTATATTCATAGATCTATTTAGTACATGTAAATCCCTACTTAGTGAATAAAAAAAAATGCTGAGTTGGGTATTAAAGAGATGATAATGAGGATAGGGATGCAAACTAATAGTATTGGGTTGTTTGGAAAGCAATTTCATTTTTTTCCGTGGCAAAACACAATATTTTTATAATAAATAAATATTTTATTGAATTATATATTGACCATCTTGGTCAAATACCTGTTGCCATTGTTTCTGTCAGTAGCATGATTTCACGTTTATAAAAGTTTTGATGTTTGCTTACAAAAAACTGATCCAAGTAATTTTTGATATTTTCATTTCAAGTAAATGTCTTACAGCTTAAAAACTTTCGTATAGACCAGAACAAGTAATAATCTATGGGTGCCTGATCTGGCAAATATGATTGATGTGATAGCACATCCCATCTAAGCTGTAACAGTTTCTGACGAGTTACCAAACTTGTGTGAAATTTGGCATTATCATGGTAAAATACTACACCTTTTTTGTTAATCAATTCTGGCCTTTTCTGCTTGATGATACTACTCAATTTGTCTACTTGATGGCAGTACACTTTTAAATCAATTGTTAAATTGTCTGGTAAAAGCTCCAAAAAAAAATTTCCTTAAAATCCCACAAAGAGAGCAACTCTCTTTAAGAATATGTGGAACCCATATATCAAGCTTTGAAACGAAACCAATTCGTTTCAAGTAATCATAAACGATTCAATTCGACAAATTTAATCTCTTAGTGATTTCATGTGTTGTTATTTGGCAGTTTGCTTCAATCAGTACCTTTATTTTGTTTTTGTTGGCTTCAACTGGCCATCCAGAATGTGGTGCATCTTCAATATTGAAATTGTGAGAACAAAATTTTGTAAACCAGTTTTGGCACTGTCTTTCTCTCAACACATCATCTCCATTCATGTATCACAATTTTTTTCTTGCTTGAACAGCATTTTGATTTTTTGGTAATAAAAAAGTAAAATATGCCAAAAATGCTGCTTTCGATCTTCCATATTTGATGGGACACGAAAAATAAACAATTGCACAGAATCAAACAAGATTTTTTACAAATAAGCCTTAGAATGCTAGCTGTAAAAATATATAATGTTAATACGGTTTAGAATAAAAATGGCGGGAAAAATATGAATAATACGTCTAATGGTTAAAAAAACGAACTTACTTTCCGAACAACCTAATATTTGTGGAATCATTAAGTTTAACAGAAAGATTTTACTGTGTATGTATATTATACAAGATTTAATTCTATTCCATGACAAAATAGCTTATTTAAAGTTAAAAGTGAAAAAGCAATTATACTTCATTATAAAAATTCATGCTTTAAAATTCTATAATTTCAAAATCATTAGTTTGTCTGTGTCTATTCACAAAGATATTTAAAAATTATAAATTAATTATATAAAATAAATTACATTAAATATTTTACTCACACAATTCACCAATGCTTTTACTGTTGCTAGTTCTCTGAGTAACTGCATATCATTTGGAACAGAAATATTAAATGTTTCATCTTTCAAACCTTGGTTTAGTTCTGTATCAGATTTTATCCATTTTAAACGCTTTTCTTTATTAGGAGGAAGATCTTTTAACAACAACTGATATTCAGATATAGATGAATGCAACTATATAAAAAAGCATTTATACATAATTTTAAAACATAATAAACAGAATACAATAGTTAAGAGTTTTGATTAATTAGAAACTTTTCCATCATCATATTCAGTTTTATTTTTGTACATTGCTATTTTATTAAAAATTATAAACATCTTAAACACAATATTTATATATTATAATCCAGCCACCATTTGGCTTTATTAAAAATTAACAAAAAATACTTAAATGTAATTAAAAATATGTAATAATACTATAATCATCATCATCAATAGCAACACACCTAATTCTTATAATTATATAGATAGGTAGTTTTTGGAACTGACTATGCAAATTGGAAAGTCAATTCCAGAAAATTCCTACAGTCATCAAGCATTAAAAAATCATTTTAAGTAGCAAGATGAAACATTCATGCAAGAGTTTTATGTAACACATTAAACAAAACAATAAATGATTATTTTTATTATACAGAGTGACAAATAATATATGTCAAAAAGTAAAGTGCTATACCTTTTTAATGAATAAACAGATTTTAATCAGACCAAAAGCATATTATACAGTATTAAGTTCATTTTAATGGTAGATATTTTCAAAATGCCCCCATCTGATTCAGCACAAAATTTAAGCCTTTTTCAAACCCCTGAAAAACCCTTTCTAGTAAATCACTTTTAATAGTCTTAACTTTTTTAATTGTAGTCTTTAATTGTTCTGCATTCTTTGACTTTTCCTTGTAACATTTGACATCTTCAATATAACTCCAGAGAAAAAAAATTCACAAGAGTTTAAGTCAGGACTGTAAGGAGGCCATTGAATCCCACTACCCACAAATTTTGGATAACTTAATCCTATAACACGATCTTGATACTTATTGAAAATACTTTCAAACACATCCTGGGTGTAGTGGGAAGTATCACCACCTTGCACAAAGTGATATTTCTGGAAAAAATAATTTTTCCTTGTCCAAGGTTAAATTTGGTCTCTGAGAAACATTTATATATGGGACCTGTGATTGGAATCTCAATGAAATTTAAGTACACAGCATTCAATGTAATTGCTGCTCATGCTGTGATCGTCACTGCATACAATGGTTTGAACACAGTGACTTTGGATTCAACATTCCCCAAATTCAAAAGTTTTGCTTATTAACATAGCCATCAGGATGAAAATGTGCTTTGTCCTCGAATATTATCTTATTGGCATCTAATGTCAGACTTGCAAACATTTCCATAATTTTATTAGCAAAGCTCACTCAAGTTGCCATTACACCATGGCTAAGTTTATGATGAATGTGTGAAGGTCCAAAACCCTTTTGTTTTAGAACAGTATCACCCCTCTAATAAACCTCGTGATTAGGCAAAAAGGGAAAAAGGGGTCTTCTGTGGTCAATGACCAAGACAATCTTCTCAAAAAAAATCGTTAGTATATCAATAAAAGAAATCTCCTCCATTTGTTTAACGGTAATTCTATAGATGTTAATATCAACAAGACGGGAATAAGAGATGTTTCCTATCCCCTCTTTGGTTGCACGTGACATATGGTTACAGCAATAAATTGCCTCGTTCGTAGTCAAACGCAACGTTTAATATAAACAATATCTAGATTGTTGATCAGTTTACAGAAATTGTCAGCTGAATGTTAATTTATGGATGAGAGCTGTCAAACCTATAGAAATTTATATTATAAAATCATATCTTCTAGACACTGATATCAATAAATTAAACAAACTTCTCTGTGCCAGTGGTCCGTACTAGCTAGATCCAGGCATCAACACACGAACAGGTGTGCGTATAAATCATTAATGATGTCATAGTTCTCACCTCAAAAATAGTATAAAGAGGACTTGGATGCATTCCACAAGGCGGACATCTCCAGGGCAGACATCGACTGCCACATCAACTGACCCATGCCGCCACCCTATCCGTCGCTACCTCGCCATAACTGCCATGATGATCCAGGAATGTTTTTATCAATGACCCATATTACGGATCAGGAACTTAGATGTATTGTTTTTAGATATCTATTTGTATACTCTTTCTCTGAGAACTCTCTCCTAGAGGTCTCTCTCTCGTCTCTTAATTTAATTTAGAGAATAGAGATTAGATGTTCCATATGAAAGACAAATCATTGTCACGACATAGAATAGAATTTTTGTAGCTCGTCATCTTCGATATGTACAATTTTATAGTTGTTCATTAAATGTGTTATTCTTGTTCAACCTGTGTATTTATTTGGGAACCTGTCAACTTACCCATTAACCTCCCCACTCATTTTATTTTGTCCTCCTATAAAGCCATCCTCTGACAGAGCCGCCGTTAAGTGGAGAAAACTAACCCCCTCGGTTCTCACAAATGGTAATTTTGTAAGCATGCATCTCAAGAAAATATTTCAGAATAATGCGGAGAGATTCCCTGTTGATTCCCAGTCTTTGTGCTGTCTTCCTGAAGAAATTGGCTTTGAAAAATTTTGAAATATCTTCCAGCCTTTCAAGAGTTGAAACTGAAATTTTGGGCCAGTGTTGTCATGGCAAAGATCATCTAGGGCAGGGGTGGCCAACTTTTGTGTACATAAGATCTACTTTTTATCTTAAAAATGTGTCGCGATCGACTCGTTGTCGTAGGCATAGTCTAAGTCAGGGATGGACATTCCGTGGCCCGAGTCACATAAAATGTGTATAAATATATCAATTTCGTAGCTTAAGAAGTATGCAGCAAAAATTCAAATGTTATTTTCTACAACTTATGTGAATAGTTTTTCCTGCAATGAATTTAGTAAAAATTAAAACGAGAAACTGGCTAACAGACTCACCTCGAAACTAATTTAAAACTAGCAGTGACTAATATTTAATCAAATATTTTTGATACATTACGTTTAAATCAGTTCTAGAAGCTAAATTAAGTATATCTATTCTATTTTATAATTATATATGAATAAATAATTGTGATTTACCGGCATTTCCCCCCTCTTTTATCTTGTATGTGGCCGGCGTTAGTTCAAAAGTTTTGAAATGTGGCCCTTACACAAAAAAACGTTGCCCATCCCTGGTCTAAGTGGCGAGGGGAAGGGAGGTGTGAAATACATACTAAGTTTAGATAGAAAAGAAAAGCCACAATTTAATTTAAAACACGAAGAAAAGGTACTTACATTTTAAACAAGAAAAATTGAAACTCAACGTTGTCACTTTCGGAGACCACCACTTCACCCTTCTTTTCTCTACCGTGTCCCGACCTACTCTCTCTATCCCTTCTTTTTTTCAATTTTACAACCCTTGGTCTACATTTCTTATTTCCCTTTTACAACTGTACGCAAATGGATTGCATATGGACCAACATAACTGCATCTGAGGGAGAACGAGGAGGTCTGATATCACTACAGTTGCGTTTGCGCGTTTCCTTCACACGTTGCGTTCGGTTACAATTTACAAAGTTTAATACATTAAGTCAAGACATCGCGAGCGATCAACCAAAATTGGTTTTGCGATCGACCATTCGATCGCAATCGACTTGTTGGCCACCCCTGATCTAGGGTACCATGTTCAAGAAATTTTTGAATCACCCTATAGGGTGATTCAAAAATTTCTTGAGATAGAGTGCAATAATTAACATAATAGAGTGTAATAATTAACATAATTACAATTATTTAAAAAGGTAACATTTTTTTTTTTGGAAGACCTTGTATATAGCCAAACAATTACTAGATTAAACTGGGCTATATTACTGCTACTAATTATTATTAATTACAAAGTAATTTGGCACTAGAAGCAGTTGTTACTACCCGGAGTTACGCGATTTTCAAATCTTGTTGATTCGTCTTTTGTTTGAGTGCCATGCAACTCTTAATTACTCACTCCCCCCACACTATTGTTCAGCTTACATGTTCGGACGTGTTGTGCCGAATCGACACATAGCTACAATCTATTTTGTGTTATTTATTTCTGTGTTTGTTATATCTACAGAGACTTGAGAGACTCTATGTGGTGATTTCTTGTAACCGTGAACGAATCAAAAGATGAGATAAGATTAATGAGAACATTTATTAGCTTACATACATCCGACTTGGATTTTACACAAATTGTGAAATTATACCCCGACTTACGTGAATTCGACTTACGCAGTCATCGCTCGGTCCCACCTATTGCGTAAATTCGGAGTATTACTGTAATTTATATAATGTTAACATGACACCAAATAAAATGTGATAACAAAAATCAGATGTCACTATAGCAACTCAGATATCTGAAATAATATTACAAGAATCAAGAAGGTGTTTTCTCATATTTATCACTTATTCCACAAAAAAGAACACTCAGTGTCACACAAAACATTAATTATTTTACTGTTTAAGTTTATTGAAAATTTATTTAATCTAAATTGTGCAGCAAATGAATATTTTGTAACTCAAATTTGATAATAAATATAATGGAGTCCACATTCCATTAAGAAAAGTTCCAGAGTCCAACTCCTTTCACTCAAATAATGAACATCTTGTGACCAATATAAGTCTCAGTTATTGATGGCAATCCAGAAGAAACAAACTTTTATTTGAAAAATATGTATAGATAGAGAAGGGTAGTCCATTATTATTTAATAGTCCTTTAATTATAAAAGGCAATGGCTTCAAAAAAGAATTATTATTAATCCACAAAAGTTTTGTATATATCAATTTTCAATAATTGTCTTATAGTAATTCAATAAGTTTCCTCCAAAACTGAAACAAATTTTTCTATGTTGAACAAATTTATCAATAAATGAATAGCAAGGGGAGATCTTTCCAATTCCATTCTCAGTACAAGTCCTTTAACAGATCTATTAATATGGAATACTTGCTTAAAATAGAACAACTGTAGTCCCTCAAATCTGTCTGCTAAGAGATCATCCAAAACTGGAAAAGCATTAAAAAAACACTTTGTCCAATCAAGGAATTGAAATAATCTAAAATTATTATTTAATGAAGATGCTTTTAAGTAATTTGATAAGATTAGAGATTTTAGCTTGAGTCAAGTAAACTTTTAAAAACAACATACCATGCATACAAAATTTCCAACAAATAATATGCATTTGAATTAAATACAAAAATGAAACATTTTCGACCTCTTTTAAAAGCCTTCATTAAGCATCGAATTTCTAGCAAGATGTTTCTAATAATAAACTAGTAACAACTCTGGCCTAATATGCAAGTGAGTCAAGAGTGTCAATCATCTGGAACAAGGCAAAACTCAGTCTTTGATGTTCAAAAACTAAGAAACTTGGAGACTTTTAATGTATCAATCGATGAAAAGTGCATTAATAGTAAAGACTGCGAGACAATATCCACCACATGGTAGTTGTTAGTAACAACCCTCTAAAAGGAAGCAGATAAACAAAATTTTAACGTGATGATAGTATGGATAAATTAATGTAAGTACTACATGCATATATCTTCATGTCATAATAATTTTATTTGCTTAAAGTTTTTATTTTATTAGAATAATTTGTTGAGTAGATGAAAAATGTAACATGAGTTATACATTCAAAAAGTTGGTGTACATCAAGTGTTATTTCACATTCATTGCAGATACTATTACTACTCTTGATAGTAGTGGGAAACCTATATATGAAAAAATTGATCTCCTCAACAAAGCAAAGCAGAAACTTTGTGATGCACCAGGCAGTGCTGCAAAATAAGTGAAGAAAAAGTTGAAAGCAGTGCTTCAAAAGAGTGGTGGATTAAAATGCTTGTTTATTGTGGCTGATATTTTGGCAGAAAAAAAGAGCAAAACTGAAAGTGAATTTCCAGTTCATCTTCCAAGATTGAAATACTGTCCGTTATCTTCAGTAGATGTGGAATGCTCTTTCTCTGCATATAAATTAATTCTCAGTGACAAATGTTGCAACTTTTCTATTCAAAATTTGGAAAAAGTGCTTGTAATATATTGTAAAGCTAACTATAGGAAACAGAGTGAATAAATAATGTAAGGACATTGCATGTTTACTTTTGTGTTTGCATCATTCTGAATACATGCATTTCTGTTTGGAATACATATGATAAATAATTTATCATCCTGATAAGTATGTTAATTGTTCATTATGCAAATTTTGACCATCTATTTTTTGTTTATAAAACCTAAATGAAGCAATTTAAGAGCTTATTTTAAGCGCCTAAAATGCCACTTTTAAGGGCCTAGATGTCCGCTGTCTAGTTATGATTTAACATAAAACAATTATATTTAAAATGTTTATCACAAATATGCAAAAGTTATTTTAATTTAAGCTATATACAGGTATTTAAACATCTCATAGCCCAATAATTATATTTAAAGCCAAACGATTACCAGATTCTGACAATATTACCACTACTAATAATTATTAAATATGGGGGGGTGCTTTTGACAATGCTGGCTGTTGGCATGTTTTTTTTTTATGACTTACTGTTATGATCTACAATTCAACTGTTTGCCATCAATTGACTTTATTGAGAATGTCTCTTTCTACTGTCAATTTCTTTCTTAATTCTGTTCTTTTTTACTAATTATTGAAGGAATTGAACTTAATCCAGACCCAATGTTTCATACACCACCATCTTCTACCCATAGTAAAGCTTCAATTTCTGCTGGTGAACATCATCAATTGCCAAGCAAACCAACATTGAAATTATCTTGACTGGACGATTATATTGCATCACAGGATACTTCTACTCAAATACCTCAGAAGATTTTGTTTTCTTGAGGAATGTTTTGATACTATTCTATGAAAACTGGAAGAATTCTCATCAAAGTTCAACTTGGTTGTCTAATTTACATTAAGAGTTTGAAGAATTTCTAACCCAACTAAAGGGAGAAGTTACCAAACTTTCAACTTTTAGAACTGTGTGTATGGATAATTTTTCTCTTCAGAATTATTATATAAACACTGTATACAATGATTTGAAGAAAAATAACATCATTTCCAGTTTGAGTGGTAATGAAAAAGAATTAGTGAATAATACTAGTAGCTTCATTGGCTTGTTTAAAAGACAGAACAAGAAGCTTATTCCTTTTATTAACAGTTATTGAATTTTGGGAACTCTGCTTGTATTGTTTGAGCTCTATACTCAAGCTGATAAGACTTATTTTTAAAAATTTAAAGAAAATTCAGGAATTGCCATCCTTTTTGCATATTAGAGTTTTTGATGATTTGTCATATAGGCAGAGAAAACTTTTGTCTTTTTTTTTGGAGAAGTTAAATCTCTGAATAAAAGAACATTTCTAAGAGCTGATTGCTTGATGGCCAATGGTGATAAATTCACTTTCAATCTAAAAATGAATGAATTGCAGAAGAATAACTTTTTTTTTTTTTTAGACAAATCCAGCCAAAAAGGTTAATTGGAACAAATGCTAACAAGAGTGATAAAACTTTAATAAGGAGAATGTTGTCTTGGAACTGTCAACTCCAACATTCGACCTCTTTTTTTAGGAGCCATCAAGCGTCAAATTTTACTAAATATTAGAATTTCTGTTTTTAGAATGTATTTTAAAATTGTTTTCCTTTTGATGTCAGTCCGTTTTTCTGAACATAACTGTCATTCAAAATTTTCTTGGCTTTAGTTACACAAACTGCATAGTCTACTAAAGTGGCCAGAACTTTTTGATATCAGAGAAATGTTCACTGTAGTAGTTAGTACAAAATCTTAGCCATGTATATGCTAAGGAAAAAATAGGCATTTGCCTAAAATCCACTGTCTAAAAATGACAAAGCATCTCTAACACTATATTTATTAAATAAAAGTATTTATTTTAAAATTTTCATATAGTTTTAATTTTATTACTATAAAATTGCATCAGGAGGTATAATTTATTTCCATTATTATTGCATTCTAATTTTTTCTGTTTGGGATATGCATTCACTGTGACTTAAATATAAATAATCAATAATAATAAAAAAAAAAAATGAATTTGTCTGATTGCATTTTCAGAAAAAAAATGAAACTTAAGCAGTTTAATTTAAGAATTAAAGTAAACCTTCACAGAAAATAAAATAAAAAATTAATAAGAACTTTTTAAAAATATAAAACAGACTAAACTTTGTTTTAGGCAAAAATAGACAGCAACGTCAAAATAAGCATTTTTAGACATTATAAAATACAGTGGGTGATCGGTTAATGAACATAATCCATTCCAAGACTTTGTCTGCTATCCGAATTGTTCGTTAACTGATTATCGATTTACCATGGGTTTTAATGGGAATTTGATTAATTCATTCTGGAGACCCCCAAAAATAAAAAAATATATACTTTCTTACTATGTTTATTTATATGTAATAATAAAAATACATATATAAGCAGTCTTGCATTTTTATTAGTCACATTTTTTCTGTTTGAAAGGGTTAAAGAATCTGTCCAATGTCGATTGCTTTTCTCTCTGCTTCAGGATTTTTCGTAAGTAATTAATAGCATTGCAATTGCAGAAATCACCAAGCCTCAACACAGTTTGGATGCCATTCTAAGACCGTTGTTCCGACTTCCTCCTACTTCTTCAAAAGATCTTTAATAACAGATATCAGCATTAATCCTCTTTTTCAGAAGAAAACATATCTCGCCGAGTTTCTTGGTGTTCTTCATTCAAGAGTCCTTGGCATTCTTCTGTCATCAGATCCGTTTCAGGTTCCATTATGAACTCTTTGATGGTCTTTATTTCTCAGATGTGATTTTTGTTACTCCTTTAGCTGCTTGAGTCTTCTTGACTATACAGTATTTTTCTTAAATAAGATTGAACTGTGGCCTACTGTAGACCTGTTCACACCATACTGCCCAGCAATATTAGGCATCTTCTGCCCACTCTCTACCTTTGCTATTATACTCTTACCTTTCAAAAAGAAAAACAGATGCAAAACTTAATGAGTGCCTACCCGACAGTCTCGTGAATACATAAAAGAATTGTTTTGTCAGAAAAATAAAAGGCTGGAAGTACAGGTAGCCCTCGGTTTACGCCGGCTCAATTTACGCCAATTCACAATAACGCCGCTGTGCAATTCGCCGTTTCACGGTGTAATTCCCCGATTTTCCCTATGCTAGACTGATTATCACTTCAGTGTTGACATATTTGCCAAGCCGCAACATTGTAGATTCATTAAAACAAAGATTTTTATTGAATATATTTATTTTTTCTGTTTAATATTATTGGGTATGTGTACATTTGCATTAAATTAATATTAAAATACTAAACATTTAGGTACCCACAAGTCAAGTTATTAAACTTAATAGTCCAATAAATGGCGTACGAATCCATAGCGCCAATGAATGTATCCCGTATCAGTTCGTTCAGGAAAACATTGGGCGACCGGTGGTTGACCAATCAGTGTCTCCGCTCGTCTGTAGCTCTACATTGGGTTAACGTATCCTTTCAACTATGGAAAGTTTGACGGATGAACGTTGTGAGTTAGATAATGATTGGGAGCAAAGTGCAAATGTAAAAAGGAGCATCATCGCATCCATTCGACCATATTCCAAAATTCTCAATGAAAGAAAACAAAAATGTAAACAGTTAAAGATGAATACTTTTTTCCAAAAAATGTAAGATCCGAAACTAAAATATTTTAATAAAAACATTTCACTTTATTTTATAATAAAATACATTTTAAAAATTAAATTTATATGCATTTTGTATTATATTGTATTAATAAACAAAATTATTAGCTTATTTTTCAATTATGTAGAACCTAACCCTATACCTCACTGTAAATATGGATTCGTTTCACGCCGGCTTTTGTAGGAACGGAACTGCGGCGTAAACCGAGGGCTACCTGTACAAGGGAGAGTTTCAAAGTCGGAGGAATACTATCCGATCAGTATATATTGGCTTGAGTGTTGATGTCGACATCTCCCACATTCCGAAAAGTTTTGAATTATTGCCTAAAGTCAAGGAAAACCAATTGGTATTCATTACTTTACATCACTTCTTCTTGTGTTTGTTCTGTGGGGTGTTCATTGTCCAAACATAAAAATCTTTCGCGAAAGTGTTCGTTATCCGATCACCCACTGTACCATTGTTTTGGTCTAAATGTTCATGAGAAGTGTTCATACAAAATCTTAGCCATGTATATGCTAAGGAAAAAATAGGCATTTGCCTAAAATCTGCTGTCTCATCATAACATAACATTCAAAACCAGAAAATTAAAATTTACTTACATTTTCATCAGCTTCAAACTGTACAAGAACTGGCTTACTTGTATATCTATTGTTTATTCTGTATTTTAAAATGTTATATTGAGCATCAACATCTCCCATCTGTAATACATTTGAATAACTATCATAATATAATGATTATTATAAACTAAATTTAGTTTTATACAAATTAACACAAAACTGGAAACTGCTATATATTATTATACCAATCTTTTGTAAGTTAATTTGACAAATGATTTATATGATTTTTTCCCAAGCCAATACCAAACTATACTATAACATTTATTTCTAGAAAAGTTTTAAATTATTCTATAATGCTATATTTAAATTATTAAGGTCAGTTTCTTCACCACGGTAGGAAAACTTGTTACAAGTCAGTTAAGTTAAAATCAAGATCAATATTTATTTTATATCTTCAAAATTGCTGATAACATAAATAAGATATTCTAAGTTAATCACATTAATCCCAATTTAAATCAATTTTTGTTGAATTTATTCCTTTTTGATGTGTATAGAATGAACTCATTGATCAACAAATTCATTTATTCTTAAACCATTTCTCACCTGATTATATCTATTATACTATTATATTGTATTTTAAATTTACAGGCTTATCATACATATAAAACTATTATGCTATTTAAACCATTTTTATTAACATATCAAATCCAAAATAACATATCTAAAAATGTATTTTGGCTATCTTTACATACAGTAGCTCTCTTCAGTTGGCTATAGGTCTAAAATAAAGAAAATTGTTTTGAGACAATACAGAAATATATCAACAACATGCATACAAACACATTATAATTATTTAAATGTGTTTGTATGCATGTTGTTGATATATTTCTGTATTGTCTCAAAACAATTTCTTGTATTTTAGACCTATATCCAATTGAAGACAGCCATATAAAAGTAGCTAAAATGCATTTTGGGATATGTTAATAAAAATGGTCTAAATAGCATAATAGTGTCTCATATGTATTTATGAAAAGCCCATAAATTTAAAATACAATATAACAGTATAATACATATAATAAATTCATTTATTTAAATTCACAATAGTAACATATTAATTGAAAATAAAAATTAATAAGAAATACCTTTCTAAGTTATTCTTTAGAAATTAACTAAAAAGCTTAAAGAAAAATGTTGATAGATATTATGTTTTTTCATTTTTTTTAGTAGTTTCAAAAAACAGATATTTTGATAATACAATGGAATTCAGATTAAAACCAAATTTAATAAATTTTACACAACTATAATTTTAAAAATATTCAAATCAAATCAAATTTATTAATCATAATAGGCCATACCCTGACATACAGACTTAGACTTACATTATATCAAAATTTACTTATATCAGCATAAACAATTGTGTAAAACTAAATGACCTAAAATTATAATACCTATGTGTATCAGGTTTGTTACATATAAAATTAGAGAGGCTGGTTTCAAAAATTTTTTGCAAAATTATACAATTGATATATGATTGCAGTGTTTGCTAAATGAAATAACTGATACATTTGGTTTTCCTAATTAAAGGTATTTAGCTGATTTAGCTCACCATTAATCCTTAGTTTCTAGCCGTCCTTGCACTCACAAAACATATGAAGTTTAGTCAATATTTCTTTGCATCTTCGACAGTATGTTTTCGAGAATTCATAAATTTTATTATTTACCATAATCATCCTTTTATTTAATCTAAGTTGGATAAAAAATTTCTTGATTGCAAACAGCATATTCAATAACATGTAGTTATTATTAAAAGGGTAATCCAAAATAAAGCTATACCACTCTGGTTGTTTTTGGTTGTACAGTACATTTCTCCATAACTGGCACCTCGCCAGCAACAAGGAATTAAATAATAACCAATACGGCTTCAGGCCTGGTTATTCTACGTTAACAGCCATTAACAACGTCGTGCAATTCGTTGGCAATGCTTGGAACAAAAACAATCATGCTCTATTAGTGAGCGTGGATTTCAAAAAAGCCTTCGACCACCTCTGGTGGCCCGCCATTCTTAAAAAGCTTAGGGATACGAACTGTCCTAGTAACATCTACTATCTCCTGGCTAACTACCTCACGGACAGGAAGGCCGGCTTCTTTTCTGGAGGTTTCAACGTAACAAAGGATGTAAACAGAGGTTGTCCCCAGGGTTCCCGGTGCGGGCCGGGACTTTGGAATATTGTCTACGATGAGCTCCTCAAGACGATATGTAACACTGAGGACACACATATACAAGGTTTTGCCGATGACACCATCTTAATGATTCGGCACCAGAACCGTGATATCCTGCAACAGAAGGCAAATAAGACTCTCAACATCATTCACGATTGGAGCGATCGGAATAAACTGCCAATTAATTACAGTAAATGTGAGGGCCTAGTTTGCACTAAGCGTTCCCGTCGCAAACAGTTACAAAGGCCCCTCTGTATTTATCTGAAAGGGAAGAAAATAAAAATGAAACCTCATATTAAATACCTTGGGGTGCACATTGATCCAACCTTGAGTTGGAATTATCACATTGAAGAGACTTGTCACAAAATTAAGCAGAAAGCGAATATGATAAATCATATCGCTAGGAACACCTGGGGCCTTTCTGCCAAGCACTGCAGACTAATCTATAGTGGGGCAATCGAGCCCGCCCTGCTCTACGCGGCCGAAATCTGGGGCAAAAGAGTCAACATTATACATAATAAAAGGAAGCTACTGTCCATCCAAAGAGGTTTCGCCATTCGTATCTGTAGAGCATATCGGACAGCGCCAACCGACGCCCTTCTAACGATCGCCAACATGACTCCTATCAACATCAAAATTAAAACCAGAGTTTGGAAATGGCACCTTCTGCAAGACAATATTCAAGACCTCGATACTGAGAAAATACAGAACCTTGTCACGAATAACCACCTTCCCTCTGCCGAAATCGTCAACAAAATCAAGCTCCACGGCATTGACAGACATATCAGTACCTTTGCTACGCTCTGTCACCCTGCAAGTTCCACTAATGACATCATCAGCACCGTTTACAATCCCGAAGATCGCATAGCGGATTGGCACGTCTACACCGACGGCGCTAAGAACGACCTGGGCACCGGGTCTGCCTTTGTTATCTACAAGACTTCTACTAACAAAATCGTCCATGAAGAGTTCCACAAGCTTTGCACCCACTGCTCCAACAACCAAGCGGAGCTATGGGCTATGTGCAAGGCACTCGCCACTGTTACCAATCACTGTCGTAACTTCAAAGGTGGCATAACTTTCTTCACGGACAGCCGGTACGTACTCAGTGTCATCAGGGGCACCAGGAAGCTGACCGCCACTGGCATTAAGGTCTACCACCTTGCAATGAACTTAAGCCAACGGAAAAACATCTCTTTTAGATGGGTGCCTGGACACCACAACATTCCAGGCAACGAAAAGGCGGACAAGCTGGCCAAACGAGCCACAGAACTCCTAATAAGCCCGTCTTTCGGGCTAATACCGACCAGCTACATAAGCAACCATCTACATGAGAGAAGCACCGACCTCTGGGAAGGCGAGTGGAACAATTCAACAACTGGCCGAACGACGTTTAGCTTTCTGCCTTCTATTCACAAACGCCAGAGGTATAAGTACATCACACCATCATTCTACCTAACTCAATGCCTAACCGGGCATGGGAATATCCCATCCTACCTACATAGGATCGGTAGAAGAAGCAATGCTACGTGCCCCTGCGACAACTCCTCTGTCGGGGACTCGTTTCACATTCTTTTCGACTGCCCTCTCTACGAGACTTACAGAAGTGACCTCATAAGCTTCTGCAACTCCCATGGACAATCGTGGCCGCCGAACTTAGACTATTTGTGCGCCCATAAGGATAGCTTTGACCACTTCCTGAAGTTTGTCAACTCCTGCAACGCATTTGCCAACGACTTTTCCACGCGATCAGACCATGAAGATGACGAAGACCTTGCCAACTGACTCTTGAGAAGGGTTATCCTACAACTTAAGGCATCAATGTAAACTCTGTACATATTTCTATGTTTTCTATTCGCTTGTCACATATTATACTTTGTTTTTATATATATATTTGTATTATATTCTACATGTTTATTGTATTAATTTCTTGTTCACTTACCCACGTCTCTGTAAAGTGCTTACATGCACTCCCCTCTCATGCCACAGTGCTCTGTATTGATCGTGCCGCGACGGCTTTGTAGCAATCGTTTTGTCGTTGATCATCCTTAGGCAACTTTCTTTTGTCATCTGGAAGCACTTTGCCTCCTGTACTTTCGGCCTATCTCCGCCGCGAGTTGGTTTTGCTATATTTACTCGAATTTCAACCCTGTTAAGTGCAAGTCGCACTCTTCAATGTAATTCCACAAATTTTGTAATAATTCCTAATTTTGGTTTCAAAACTGTATTTTTTCCGGCATCATATCCCTTACCTATATTTGAATACCTTTTGTTTGTAAGGTGCAAACAGCACTATCTCTCATTCTGTAACCACTGTAAGCAATTGTAAAGTGCATCAAGCACTGGTCCATAGCGACCATCGTTCTGTACTCCCTTTTATTTTTATCTCTGTTAATAAACGCGATGCATGACGCCCATGGGATACCCATTCTAACCTTCCTTCCTTCCCACTTTCCTCAGACTTTTATCCCCACCCACTACACCCCTCCTTCCTTCCTTTCCAAATCAGGCTAAGTCGAAAGACAGCCTTCTGATCTTTAATTCAGTATCAGTATCAGTACATTTCTCCAATGTCTTGAGATAAAGAAATTTCCAACGTATTTTGGATTAGTTGAGTTTTAATCAGGTTGCTAGTTTCTGATTTTACCAGCAGTGGAGTTATAGAAACATCAAAGTCGTTGACAATATTTGTCATTTGGTTCACCCAAGAACTTTTCTGCAGATTTTGACAAGATTTTTGCCATAACAAGAACAACAGCTTACTTAGAAGGTAAATTTCCATTATCTATAATCATGAAAAGAAAGTTAATGAACCTTTTTACAAAGAAGGGAGTTAGTTTGAATCTATTAAGTTCTAGTCTGAGGGCATATCCAGGAATGTTATATTCTAGAGAAAAAATTTTGCAGATGAATTTATTTTGGATTATGTCAAATTTTTTATAACTAGTAAGGCTCCAAATTGGAGAGGCCTAGCCTATGGCATTAATGATTATTGAGTTAAACAGTCTAAAGTGAATAAATATATTCTTAAGTTTAATTTGGGAAAACAACTTCACCATATTATTGATCAATAGGTTAGATTTGGAAATAATTTTTTTATATTGTTTTTCGAAAGTTAGTGTAGGCGTCAGGACTATTCCCAAAAACTTCTTGTACTATTGTAAGCTGTACGTTATTCAGGTATACTTTTACAATGTTTTTTAAATTATATGTTAAAATAAATTTTAAGAAACAGATCATCATTAGATTATGTTTAAACATTAAAATTTACATAAATTTTAAATTAGGAAAAAAACACTCACATTTTCCAACAGAAAATGATTTCCATCCAAATTCAAATCCAAATTGTTATCAAATCCAATAATTTGCATTATAAATAAAGCTTCTGGTCTGTGGAATGGATTAACAGGTTCAAGATCAGGCCATTGATCTTCCTACAATATTAATATTTTTATATATGTATGTATAATTTATATATATCATTTAAATATATGTACAGTACATATATAATTTATATCATTTTTAATCTCTTTGTATCTATTTAATAAAATCAAATATATAATTTTATTTAAAAAATTAAAAATGATTTAATGCATCCATCATAATCAGAATCTATAAACCTCTATAAAATTGTTATTAGTATTTTAAAATGAATAAAAGAAAATACCAGTCATCTACTGGGTTTCAAGGCTTAAAAAGTAGGAAAAGTAGGACTTTCTGAAGGAAAAATTAGGATAAGTAAGACAAATTCTAAACTAGCCAAAATCATCATCTTGAGCAGTGTTTCTCAACCTCTAACGAATCATTGCTCGCTTCAACGTAGTATTGCCCCCTTCAATAAAACCATTACGTAGTATCGCCCTCTTCACTACAAAATTCTGATGCCAAGGGACAAGGTTAATGCCAAATTTGTACTGCATTGAATAGACTAGTAACTAGTATAATGTTATTTCTTTAATTATTGTACGATATAACGAATAAAATATCTAATTATTCTTAATATAATGTTTTACTATATTGCCCAGAAAATTGTTTTTTGCCCCCAAAATATAAATTGTTACTAATCGCCCCCTCAACATGGAAAAACGCCCACATGGGGATGATATCGCCCCCGTTGAGAAACACTGATCTAGAGGATGATGTTGGATAAAATATCTTTTCATTAACAATACAGTAGATCCCCCTATAAAACTGTTTCCTATAGTTACGATTCCTATAAGACAGCGAAAAAATTGTGGCGGTATCCGTACAACGGTAAAAAATTCCTATAATTACGTAAAACGTCATAGGGCAGCCAAACTACTTTCCCGCCATCCGTAGCGCCACGCTATGGACGTTTAGGCGGGTAAATTGAGTTTAGTTTCGTCTGTACATATAATTATATATAAATTAGGTACTATATATATAATTATGTATTAACTTAATTTATTGTAACTTTATTATAATTATATATATATTTTTCGCAGTCTAGTGGCGCTACGGAGAGTTTAGGCTAGCTATCATCTGTACAGTATGTAAATTAGGTACCCTAAGTTTAATATAGCACTGTAATTTTATACGTTTCTTGTGAAAGAAACATTTCTTATTCAACGGCCATAAAAATTTTTTATATTAATGATGTCTCCAAAGGTCAACGAAGTTTTCGCAGAAAAATAATATCAGAAATCGCGGCTGCCATTTGATGCGCTGTTCCGCGACGAAAACGAGCTTTAGCAACGGGCGTAGTCGAACGGTGCACACTCGGTAAGTAATCCTACAATTTTTTGTTTATAAACGTAGTTTATATGGATTATTTCCAAAAAAATATACGTATTTTGGAAATGTTGAGTCGAATTAGTCTAGAATCGATTAATTTTATGAAAGAAAACCTTTCAAACAGCCGTAGTCCGTAAACTGTGATTCCTACAAAATTGATTCATAAAGAATGGAATGTTTGTTCGAAGTATTAAGTGAGTACTGGAAACATATGAAAAGTATTTTTGTATAATGTCACTAATTATTCAAAATTATTTCAATTTTATTAATTTTTTTGTGAAAACTTTGTGAACCCAAAGAATTCTCTACAGATTTCCTTGGTAAAGTTTAGTAACGATAACCGAAATTGTTGATCAAATTGTAGTGAATGATTCAGATTTTGAAAGGAGGCAAAAGCAAAATGAGGCATTTTGGATGCAATCTTCTGCTACCAACATTTGCTTCAGGAAGAAAAAAAAAGTGAGAAATGAAACTACATGACTTTATTGCAAAAAACAAAAATTTCAGAAAAGCCAGAACTTTCATCACAAAAAATGAACTTTACATTTCTGTGTGCATATGTTTGTGTTATTTACATATATTATTATGCAAATTAATATAAAAATAACTTAAAATTAAAGTAAAATTTACTTTTGGTTGAGAGTTCCCCTTTCCATATTTATTCTATGTTAAAATGATCTCGTTTAACGCTGTTTCGTTTAGCACTTTGTCGTCTAAAAATGTATCCCCCACATTAAGCAGAGTCTTACTGTAATATTATTATTACTAGATCTTGTAACAAACTTGCAACAAAGATTTTCTGATTTTGGAATGCTGCAATTATTTAGTCTTGATATCCAGAAACATCCCAAGTATAAACTCAGAAAGTTTTTATGGCTTTGGAGATAAAGAAATATTACAGCTTCATACTTTGCTGCAGTCACAGCTAAACGTAGAAAAGACCGAGTTGCTTGTGAAATGGGGCATGTTTAAAAGAATACTTATCAGCAGTGCAAAGACCTCTCTCTCTCAGGTTTCCACTAATTAATGGTCACAAATAACTTGGTTTATGATTTTCCTCATATGTTCCTCAGTTTAGATTATGCCCTTGCAATTTTGATACATACTGCTGACCGTGAGCATGATGAGATTCATTTTACTAAAACCACTTTAGTGAAATGAATCTCATTAAAAACCCAATATGCAATAGACTAGATGTAATAAATGTTAGCAATTTGATGAATATATCAATCAATGGTCCACCTCAAAGAGAATTTGATTTCCAATTATCAATTTGGCATTCTTTATGATTTATTATGACTAAAATAATTATTCTTCAAATGGTATATTCATTAGTATCTTCTTTTCATCAACAATGCATTATGACTATTATTTTGTAAAAACTAAATTAGGAATTTTTTTTTTAGAGAAAATCAGCAAAATATTACCTTGGGCAGTGTGAAACTAATACTTGCAGAGAATAAATCAGAAATAACAGAAGAGCGGATTGGTTCATTTCCAGAAAACTTTACAGATGAAGGACTATGTAAAATTATCAATTCTTCTTTACCAAAAGAGTAACAAATAAAACCTAAAATCAGAAATGAAATTGAAAACATCACTATAATTTACTACAAAATTATATCACTATAATTATAATAAAACAATGTATACTATAATTTTATCTGCAAAATTTAATCCTATACAGAGTCTTCAAAACTAAAATGCTACCATTTTAAATACAGTAGTGTGTCGATTATCCAAATCAATTGGGGACTGGGGTTGTTCAGAAAATCGATTTTTCGGATAACCGATTACATACGAAAAAATACATTATTAATATAGTATATTAGTATATCCCACATTGAAATTTTTCTCCATTGCATGTCGCTTTGCGCTTACTTTTCATCAAAGTTAAGCCTAACAAAAATTTTTATAATAATAATCGTGGCTATTGTATCATTAAAAATTATTTCTTTATTTTGTACAAACAAAATAAATATATTGAAAAGTATAAAAACAAAAAAAATTATACTTTAGAAGTTAATCTAGTATCAAAAACGTTTGATTCAGCATGACACAGTCCGACTGGAACGTTTTCGGTTAACCAACATTTCAGTTGATCGGCATTCAGATAATCGACGCTCTACTATACTATAATTATGTTACTTATTACCTTAGAAGTATGCAATGCACACTAATTGATAGTTTTACTGTCCAAGTTTCATCTTGCTTCTGCATTCAAACATCTTAATGTCTACTACTTCTAGAAAATGCTGTAAACAAAAATGGCAACTCTGCAACTGAGAAAGTGTTTTCTGTTATGAAATTTGAAAACACAGAATCTTTTTGTTCTCCTAGAACTGTTAACATCAGTGGAGAATGTTTGTTTTACATAATGGATCACTTTGAATTGTCTGCAAAATTAATGTTCCATGATAAAGAGTGTCATCTTTGCAAGTTGCAGAACACAAAATGCCTTCTCTGTTGCAGAGTCATCATTTTTGTTTACAGCACTTCTTAGAATAAGTAGACAAATGTTTGAATGCAGATAGGAGATGAAACTGACAGTTACTCTGTTGATTGGTGTAGGTTGCATACTTCTCAGATAATAATTAACATAATTACAGTAATTTAAAATGGTAATAGTATTCATTTTGGAAAACACTGTATTTGTAAAAGTCACTAATAAATGATTGCTAATATCATCATCAACATCATCTCTTGCTATACAGTAAAAAAAATTAAGATAATTAAAATCTATTTAATTTGTACTTCATGATTCTTAAGTCATTTAAAATCATATCAGAAGAGATTTGCAATAAAATGAGGTAACTTTAAAACAACTTCAGAGCTATCAAGTATGTAATAAAAAAATTACTTCTAAAAATCTTGACATTTTAATGAAATAATATAAAAATAAAAATTTTTAAAATTATTACTCTTAATTTGATTGCATTGATAATTAACAGATTTTAAATTTAATACAAAAATCATCAGTTAACAGAATTAGGTTTTATAAAATAATCTTTAAAATGATTGCTGGATGGCTGAGGCATTCAGAAGTATCAATCTCTCTCTCTCTCAAATCCAAGATTGAATCTAGGCAAGGAATTTTTCATGTCCCAGATATGTTGGGCACCTTCCTTAAACCACTTGGCTTTCCCATCATGAAGCTGCAAGTGATTAGACAGTGAGCAGCAATAAAAACATCATCAAACACGAGTAAAATGATGCAGAGAAGTTTTGATTAAAATTAGACATTTTTCAAATTCTCGAAATATCTCATTTTATATGTTTCAGCTAAAGCTGAACTGGTGATATATCGTCACGTCATCGTAGAAGGGTTAAATTCTAAAATTTGAAAAACCACAAAATTTACTAGTATCACCTAAACTTTTTATATGAATAAAAATTTTCATAGAAAAGAAATTATCTTTAATTGATAAAAAATTGAATTTAAACTACAAAAAATTAAATTTAGTTAAATAAAAAATTTATTTCATCATAATATAACAAAAATTTATAAAAAATACTGAACTGAAATAATTAGAAAGTAAATTAACTTGATAAAGTATTTATTTCAGAAGCAAAATAAAAATTTTTTTAAATCATATAAAGACAATACTTTTTTATATATAAAGAGTCCATTTATATAAACAAATACTTTAACAGTTTTTAGTGCTTTATCATTGATAGTGGTAAGGAATTACAAGTATTTTACAGGAATTACTTTAATTGATATCAGTAACAACAACCTACAAATATGAATAGAACAGAGTGAAAAGTACTATTTTCCAGAGGTGCAGAATATTTTCAGGACTCTGAATTTCCCAGAACACATGCAGAATCTCTTTGAAAATTATTGCACACTAGTATACAAAATAAAACAATAATTTACAAAACAATTGTAATTACTACTATGTAATTTGGAAAATTCAATTAAATCATACAAATGACCTACTGTATAATTTTCCATTCAACACTAAACTGCAAAATTAACAAAATTTTTTAAAATTAAAACAATGCTTTAATTTAAACATGAGTCATCATCATGGAATAACAGAATTATAAACTTGTTGTAATACATCAATAGAAATAAAATTAAAATTGATTCCTGAAATGACCTATTTTTTAGCAGGGCATACCAAGTAAGGACTTTTTGATGTTCAAAAATGAAAAATTATTTAAGAAATGCATGAACTTTTTCCAAAAAACTGAACATTTTTAGAGTTTCTGGCTGATTTTTTTAATATTTTTTTGAAAATGCAATCATATTTTTATATTTTAAAATATATTTCAATATTAATATTTTTTATTTTATGAAAATTTTTATAAAAATCCACAAAAAATATGAAAAAATAGAGGAAAATAATGTTTGTAAAGTGATGATAAAACTTCTATTTAACTATTGTAAAGTATCATTGCATGGTAATTAAGTTTAAAATTAAAATTGAAGACAGTGTCAAAAATACTCTACAGTTGAACTGAAAATATTTTACAAAGATTTGTCACCAGGGGCAGCTGAAAATCTACACTTACCAGTGCTTGCTTCTATTGAATATAAATCTCTACAGTTCCCAAGTGGTTAGGATGGAAAAGAAAGATATCTGTGGTGTTAGCAACTCTAATTTAAAAAATTCTGTTTTTAAAATTGTTATGTTAGGTAGAAACATACACTTTGTAAAATAATTTAGGCTGATTCTTATGGTTTTTGTTGTAATGTTGCACAGACTGATTGATCCAGATTGAACTGCAAACACCAATAACAAAATAGTATCTTTGTAGAAGAATGCTATTTTTTCTCTGGTTTCACAAAGTAAAATCATCAATTATGATTCAGTGAAACTTCAAGAAAAGAGTATGGACAAGAATAATCAAATGTGAAAAGCACTGAAAGATTGATATGTAAAGTTTAGAGACTGGTAGTGTTTGTGACCTGAAAAGAACTGAAAAACAAATTGTGAATGAAGAGATTGTTGGGATGTTTCAAACATACATTAATACAGACAGCCGCTGCAAATCCACTTGTTGTATTTCAAAAATAAACTTGTCATAACTAGGAGCATAGTGCTTAAGATATTGAATAAACAATACAATTGTGCATACAATACAATGTACAAACTGTTGGTTTATTTGGATATGACAACATGACACATGAGAAATCTGTCAAAGGGGGGATTTCTCCTGGGAGGACTTTCTATGGGAAACTAGCCCCTATTTGTGTGTTACAAACACGAAGAAAACTCAAAATTCCATATAGCCAGCCCACCAAACAGATGCAAACCCACAACCAACTACCAGCACTCACTGATTTTATCCACTTGGCCACTAGTAAGAAAGTAGAAACCATACAAGGACTATTCAGAAATCAAACCCCAGTGAGCGGTTAATAAAACAGTTTTCTTCCCATCTTGTTCTTTCCCTTACATGCACCCACATTTATGTAAGTGCATATAAGGGTAATTGTAATTGATATATTACCTATTCAATGCCATCTAGAGAGATATTTAACAATCTAAATGCAACCCAATTTTGGGATCTTACCATGCCTGTAGAAGTAATATATAGGGGGAGGTGTCCAATCTCCTTTCAGAACTTTCCATACGTTTCTATATTCAACGGTTGACTCAACAGTGAATTTTCCGTTGAGTCTCTCCGTTGAATGATCTGACGTCATGTTTTGCAGAAAAAAGAAACGCTTTCGTTGAGAGGTCGCTTTTCAAGATGGCTGACTTAAGTAACGAGAAGGTGGCGATTGTGACTGTTTTGCTAAATAATTAAAGTAACTCGCTTAACCATTATTCAAATAAATCCTTTTATTCAAATGAACCCATATCTGGATCATTTTCTTGTTTACTGGGTCTTTCTTTAATAATTTTAATTAATTTCTTGAATATTTATATCATTAGGAAGACTTAGCGGGCCAAATATTGGTCGTAATCAATTTTGGACAAATGAAAAAAATCTTAATATTTCAATATTGACCAAATTATCCAACATAATCGTGCAATCACATGTTTTATCATATACAGATTGTTCATTAATCTGTTTGCTATTACAGCATCCACAGTAGCGAGTGGATAGTTTCTATAAGCGAAATTTACTTTTTCGTGGAAGCCGCCATGTTAGTTTGTTGAATACTCAACGGTCTTTCAGGTCGTTGAGACCGTTGAGCTCAACGGTGAAACAGCACTGACGTCACTAGTCTCAACGGAGAACTCAACGGTCCATTTAGAAACGTTGTTCTCTCACCGTTGAGTCAACTGTTGAATATAGAAACGTACGGTTTATCTTTTATTATGTACCCATATACAGACACTGGATCTAAAACTTAGTAGACTTACTATTACCGAAATGTACGGTCTAGAAAATATTTTGTAAATGACTTAATCCATGTTAAGATAAATCTAACCAAATCCGCTTGCGAAACAGTTAAATTACGCCAATTTACCTGTACTTTATATATTTTGCACGAACCTCAATATGGAATAGAGTAATTCAATCATAATTTTACAGTGAAAAATTAAACACAAACGGAAATAAATTAAGATTCCTGAAATATATAGCATGAGCATTTTATCATCATATTTTGTAGTTTTCTGATTTAAATTAAAAACGGATTTTAATACATTATCTACGATCCCTTACCTAAGAGAATTAGAAGACAAACTCGGAACATTTTTCAGCGATTATAAATTCTTCAAAATCGTATTTCTTCTACAACATTCACTTTCGTCAGAGATCAGTTCGAACCGATGAAGATGAGAAATATTTTCATCACGAGACATGTACAGTACAACAGCTCCTCCTGGACTTTTTGTACAACTAAAAATCCAGTAGATGAGAAATAAATTTTGACTTATTTTTAATGAAATAAATGTCTTTTCTTTATTGACGAAATTAAAAATAATTATAAATTATTTTCGAAAGTTTTATTTTAAAGTATTAATAAAATACATTTTTTCCCCCCTTTTTTTTTTTTAAAGGTGGCAATCTAAGCTCTGGGGGACCCGGGATCGAATCCGAACGAGTTGAAAAATCCCCACGAATTTTTCGGGGAGTGGTCCGTCCGGATATGTCGTGCCCCGTCCGTCACCACACGGCTGCCCATTGTGGGCCTGGCCGAACCCATAATGGGCCTGCTAAAAAGAGGGCCTCTTACTGAGGAGGAGAGGAAAGGGAGGGAGGAGGAAGAGGGAGGAGGAAAAAAAATTAAAAAAACCCAAACGCTCGGACGTCTGGTTATCTATCGGTTTGGCCTGAAAGTACTGCACTTCAACGGCTGATTTTAAATTAGAACTGTATTCGCGTGACCTACGTTATACCAGAGTCGATAGATATACTGGTCCTTGCGCTGCCAATAGCTGTAATGCTACTATTCTGGTTTAACAAAAAATTTCTGCCACTTCGAGAGTTTCGAGAAAATTTCATATATTAAAATAATTGTAAACATTCGAGATTCTTTTAATATATGGAATTTTCTCGTTTTTAACTCAGATATTTCTTTTGTCTCTTTTAAAGGACTGCTTATAAATACTATCGTAATTCGGTTTTGAACATTATTTATTCGTAAACGTCGTTAATATTTATATTTCTACTAGCTACAAGGACCCGCTTCGCTGGGTTTTTATTTGTGGGCAAAAAGTAACGACAGTGAAGATTAAGATAATTGCATTATAGCCAATCTTAGCCGTTTTCACAGAATGCAAGAATTAGGTCCCCCGTTTCCAGACTAATTAGAGACCTGGTCCCGATTTTATTTCTGAACGTCTCCTGTTCACGTCCAGTCAAACGAACTATTTTCAACGTTTCTGGAACGTTTACAATCGTTCTATAATCGAACAAATATTCGAATTTTATGTTCGAATTCAAATTCGAACAACATTCGAAAACCACTTTCAGCCCCATATCTCCCGCACCCTTATAGCTATCGAGACGCAACCACCATAGTGCACGAATGGAGACTTGGGGCTACTATCACATACAAACAGCATTTACCTGCGATGTGTAGTTTTGGCGGAAAAGTGAAATATAGGGACACACACGTCCATTTATAGCCAACAGCTCTTGGAAGTCACCTGTCATCCAAAATGATCAATACAGTGTAAGATTATTAGTTGTGATATGTGCTGTTGTACTAATAATTTCACCTCTTACATTGTAATTTTAATTCGATTAAACCTATAAACGTAGAAAATTTATTAAAAAAATTCTCTAAATAGACAATATTTTAAAAAGTGTCTTCATATGTTTGAAGAATTTTTAAAAATAAATTTTCTACTTATATACTTATTGTCTTCGCCATTTTATCAAATGTATATTTTCAATTTTTTACCGTATTGTACTATTCGTTAGTACACGGAAAACCACTAGTTTTCCATTCGTTTCTGACTTTTGGAGGCTTAAGAAATCCCAAGTCTGTAGACTGGTATAAAAAATTGAATAAAAGCAAACAGGTTAACAAAGAAAAACACTTTTATTTTTATATAAATATATACTTCACCCCAAATGCATTTCGCCTGTCAAGGCCTTTTCAGTAGGGTTTCTGACGACTAGAATGTACAATAGGAACAGCAGAAGATATTTCAGACGACACATTTTTTTCGGCCGTAGACACAGCAGAAAACACCTCAACATCAAGGAAAGACACATCTTTCTCACTGATACCATCGCGTTTACAATCTTTAACTAGCACCAACTCTTCCCAGCATTCCGCTAGTATCACTCCATTATTCAAATTCATTACATTACTTTGCATAATTATTGTGAAATGTTCTTTAAATTTTCTCTTTACAATATTTTTCTCTTTACGTATTATTTTTACATTATTAATATCTAATTGACAGTTGTTCACATGGCAATGCAAAAATACCGGGGATGTATTAATTTTATTTCGTACTGCTGCCAAGTGTTCCGACATCCTCACTTTTAGTTTCCGTTTCGTTTCTCCGACGTAATAATACGGTACTCCACACGTACATTGAAGCCTATAAACCACTCCTTCTTCTAATAAATCTTTCTTTCTGAAAGGTTCAGTTCTAATTAATTTAGATAATCTATTTTTTTGCAATGGAGCCAATTGTATTAAGTTTTCAGAAAAATTTTTTTTATATTTTTCAAAAATACCTTTGATATACGGAAAAGAAACATACTTTTTACTTTCTTGTATTTAACAAATAAAAATGAAGATGTATATTTACATAATATACAGTAAATATGTAGTTTTGCTACTCGGTGAGTTTTATTTGGGTTACAAGTAGTGTGTCGTGTCAGTTTTTTTGTGTGTGTGTGTGTGGTTTTAGGCCCTTTACCGCTCAGAGAGCACAAAAAGGCCAGTGTTGTGTCAGTTAAATAAAAGAAAATTTGTGAAAATAAAATGGATATGACGAAAAAGCTAATGAACCTCACCAGGCGAGTGGAAGTATTAAAATGTGACAAATTATTTTAGATGCTTTCTAAGAGAAGAATATACACCTAAGACATTAAAAGTAATATTTATAAATAAAAAAAGTTTAAAACACGTTTTTCTTATTAACTATAAGTTTTATTTCCTATTATTAATTTTAAAGCATTTCTAATGTACATAGAGGGAAGCTTTCGAGTTAATCAAAAACCTTAATAAACAGTGGTGTGCCGTGACATTTTATGATAGGGAAGCTGTGTTTCTATTAGGGAAGCCGACTTCCAGGGACAATCAGTTACTTCTTACTTTAAATGTATTTTTTTAATAGATTATTTATCTGACGTACTTAATAAATAAACAGGTTCAATATAATTACCTATGTTATTAGATCCAATATATTCCATATGCCCTCTAAATACCAATTCGTGCTTTGATAAAAACATATAACATCTATTTACAGTAGAGCGTCGATTATCCGAATGAATTGGGACTGTGGTTATTCGGAAAATCAAAGTTTCGGATAACCAATTATGTACGAAAAAATATATTAACCTATCCCATGTTGAAATTTTTCTCCGTTGCGTGTCGCTTCGCGTTGAATTTTCGTCGACGTTAAGCCTAGCGAAGACTATTGTATTGTTAAAAATTATTTTTTTATTTTGTACAAACAAAATAAATATATTGAAAAATATAAAAACAATAAAAAATTATACTTCAGAAGTTAATTTAGTATCAAAAACGTAAAATATTTGAGTAGCCGAAGACATAGCCAAAGATTACAGCGCCACAGCACTGGCAAAAATTTAAATTTGTTGACTGGAATTCCTTCGGATAACCGACCTTCGGATAAACGACGCTCTACTGTA